>NC_133450.1:186411608-186414108 GCF_048565385.1 Saimiri boliviensis
TTAAATTTTTGATATGTTGGATAAAAATGGATAGTTCCACTTTGGGAAGCTGAGGAGGGAGGATTGCTTGAGCCCAGGAATTCAAGATCAGCCTGGGCAACAAAGTGAGCCCTCAGCTCTACAAAAAAATTTTAAAAATTAGCTGGGCATGATGGTGCATGCCTGTGGTCCCAGCTACTCAGGAGGCTGAGGTGGGAGGATCACTTGAGCCCAGGAGAATGAGGCTGCAGTGAATGGTGATGGTGTCACTACACTCCAGCCTGGATGGCAGAGCAGTACCCTGTCTTAAAAAAGAAAAGAGGTCGGGCGTGGTGGCTCAAGCCTGTAATCCCAGCACTTTGGGAGACCGAGGCGGGTGGATCATGAGGTCAAGAGATCGAGACCATCTTGGTCAACATGCTGAAACCCCGTCTCTACTAAAAATACAAAAAATTAGCTGGGCATGGTGGCGCGTGCCTGTAATCCCAGCTAGTCAGGAGGCTGAGGCAGGAGAATTGTCTGAGCCCAGGAAGCGGAGGTTGCGGTGAGCCGAGATCGTGCCATTGCACTCCAGTCTGGGTAACGAGTGAAACTCTGTCTCAAAAAAAAAAAAAAAAAGAAAAAGAAAGTTCCTGAGGCATAATTGGTTATGTTAGGAAGAAATAAATATATTTTGTAATTCTCACAGCACCATCATTAATGGTACTTATGGTGCTGTCTATCCATTATTACAAATATTACTTTGTTTGTTCCCATCTTTTTTTTTTCTTTTTCTCTGAGATGGGAGTCTTGCTCTGTCGCCCAGGCTGGAGTGCAGTGGCACGATCTTGGCTCACTGCAGCTCCAGGGTTCAAGCGATTCTCCCGCTTCCGCTTCCTGAATAGCTGGGATTACAGGCATGTGCCACCATGCCCAGCTGATGGTTTTGTATTTTTAGTAGAGACAGGTTTCACCATGTTGGCCAGGCTGGTCTCCAAATCCAGATCTCAAGTGATCCACTCACCTTGGCCTCCCAGACTGCTGGGATTATAGGTGTCAGCCACTGTGCCTGGCCTTGTTCCCATCTCTTTAAATGCCTTTTTGCCCTTCATCCCTACCTCCTCCTCCCAGTAATCACCAAACTGTTCATTCCCTCTTAATAAAGCTCTTAAAGTACTAAGACCCTGGAAGGATAGGGGATGTGCTAAATAAATCACCTTGGCATTGGCTGTGTTAGTGAAAGGAAACTGCATTTTAAACCAGATACTTGGAGTTGGTGCTCGTTAAGGGAAACAGCAGCCCTTTAAAGGTATTCTACCTCATCTTTTCTGTCTGTAAGCCAGGACCTAGTTTCATTTATAGAATATAAGTTTGTCAGTGTTTATCACACTATAATAGTTTGCTATCTGAAAGGTAGGCAAGGAAATCACTTCTCTCAGGATTTTATCATTTGACACTCTTTTTTTTTTTTTTTTGTGAGACAGTTTTTTTTTTTTTTTTTGAGACGGAGCTTCGCTCTTGTTACCCAGGCTGGAGTGCAATGGCACCATCTTGGCTCACCGCAGCCTCCGCCTCCTGGGTTCCTGGGTTCAGGCAATTCTCCTGCCTCAGCCTCCTGAGTAGCTGGGATTACAGGCACGCGCCACCATGCCCAGCTAATTTTTTGTATTTTTAGTAGAGACGGGGTTTCACCATGTTGACCAGGATGGTCTCGATCTCTTGACCTCGTGATCCACCCGCCTCGGCCTCCCAAAGTGCTGGGATTACAGGCTTGAGCCACCACGCCCGGCTTTGTGAGACAGTTTTGCTCTGTCTCCAGGCGCAGGGCTGGAGTGCAGTGGCACAATCTCGGCTCACTGCAACCTCTGCTTCCCGAGTTCAAGCAATTCTCTTGCCTCACCCTCCTGAGTAGCTGGGACTACAGGCATGCACCATCACACCCAGCTAATTTTTTTGTATTTTAGTAGAGATGGGGTTTCACCATGTTGGTCAGGATGGTCTCGATCTCTTGACCTTGTGATCTGCCTGCCTCAGCTTCCCAGAGTGCTGGGATTACAGGGGTGAGCCACCATGCCTGGCCTCATTTGACTCTTACCTTTTTTTTTTTTTTTGAGGCAGAGTCTTGCTCTGACACTCAGGCTGGAGTGCAATGTTGTGATCTTGGCTCACTGTAACCTCTGCCTCCTAGGTTCAAGCAATTCTCCTGCCTTAGCCTCCCAAGTAGCTGGGACTACAAGTGTGTGCTACCACATGCCTGGCTAATTTTTTTTTTTTTTTTTTTTTTGGAGATGGAGTCTTACTCTGTTGCCAGGCTGGAGTGCAGTGGCGCCATCTTGGTTCCCTCCATCCTCCAACTCCCTGGTTCAAGCGATTCTCCTGCCTCAGCCTCCCGAGTAGCTGGGATTATAGGCACATGCCATCATGCCCAGCTAATTTTTTTGTAGTAGGGACAGGGTTTCACCATGTTGGCCGGGGTGATCTCAATCTCTTTACCTCGTGAGCCACCACACCTGGCCTTATATCTTCAGCACAGTACTTTTTA
>NC_133450.1:189254108-189409108 GCF_048565385.1 Saimiri boliviensis
GTTTAAGGGTATTATATAGACCCAAGAAAGTTGTTTGGTTTTAAGCACTTAACGCCACATTGACAAGAACTTGTAGGCAGACAAACTTGATGAGTGAAGTAAAAGGAGGAAAAGCAAAAGTCAAAAATGGATTTTGATTCTGAGCAGTGATCAAGGAACGTTCGATGTGAGAACAGTGTGCAAGGAGTTATCTGGAGGGAACATGAAGGGGAGTAATTGTGTCAGATAAGTTTGAGGGAGTCATTTATATGACGTTTCCCCCTTGAGATTTTTCCTTTTATCTTGAATTTTGTATTAATGAAGATAATAAATGCATATATTTAGCTAATGTTGAACAAATATTTTCTCCATTGGACTGACTTTTTTAAAACATAGATGTGTATTATATATGAAATTAATGTGGTTACCTTTTCATCTTATTCTCCTTAGAATCCATAAGTAGAAGAATTACTTTGTACACTGTGGGTGAAAGATCAAAGAATATGGGGCAAGTGGCATCAAAAATATTAGTTTGTCTGCTGAATAAAATTAAACTTATTTTTCTTTCAGTAGCATATTAATTGTATTATATTATGCCAGAGCCATTTTCAGTGCAATCCTTCTAGTCTTAGAACAGCAGCCAATTCCAGGAATTAAGAGAATTAGGTTACTTTGCCTAGTGGCACAAAAAATACCCAAGGTATTAAATCATTGGCTTGTCTGTTTGGGGCACAATCAGAAATAAAGTTTAGAGATAAAAGTTGATTTGCATGCTGTTGACATTTGTTCATACTTCAACAGGTATGTTTTTCCATTTCTTTCTGTTTTATATAATCCTTTTGAAACAGATTTTCAGTTGCTGTTAGGTCCAGAGGAATAGAATGTTAATAAAATTTTAGGATAAAGACTAAATTCAGGATTCAGCTACAGTAACTTGATGCTACTGGCTATGAAATATTTTAATTTATCTTTAGAATATTTAAGCAAATATTAAAATATGTGGTTACCTAACATGACTGTATAATACAAATGCTATATTACCCTGTAACATTTTAAAGGATTATTAATCTATTACTTCAAGTATTATGAGAAACCAGTTTAGTAGTGATAGAAATGTTAATTTTATTTTAACTTTAGTATTTCAAAACAAAAACATTATTTTCCAACTCAAAGTGGTAGAAGCAGAGAGGAGGTGACAAAATGAGAACCTTTTGATTTTGTTGGGATGGTATTTGGTCTGCTGTTATAGCTGACATTATTATTTATCTCAATAATTTTTGAGATTTGGGGAAAATTCTTTTAATTTTTCACTCCCAAGTGCTGAAGATACTCCAGAAAGCTTTGTCTTTCTCTTCTTATAACCTTTGCTCTTCCATTTTAAAGCTACAAGAGTATAGGATATTTTCAGCTTTCTAGAATTTGTGTAGAACTTCTGTGTTCTAAAGTCTCCCAGGATTAAGGAGGAGAAGAATAAGCAGAAAGACATCAGAAAAACTAATCACTCATTGGCAAGTGAAAAATGGAATAAAGAATGCACTAGTTAAACAGGAATAACCTGTTTATAACATAGACTAGGCTCAGAACTTAAGCTTGAAACTTAACACAAAAAATTAAACTTTGCAAACAGTAGAATTTAAAGAGATTCCCTTAAACATTAAACATTAGGACCCTCTGTAGTGTCACCTTATACAAACTACCACTATGTTACCTCTTTTTGACTCTTAAGGCTGCCAGACACCCTACTTGAAGGATCCTGTTGGAACCTGTGGAAATAATACTTAAAAGAAAGTTGCAGCTAAGCTGGTCTGAGTGCAGTGGTGTTTACAACCAGTTACAGATTTCTTTGTTTCATCTCTACTCCCACTTCTTCACTTGACTAGCCTTGAAAAGGCTCATGCCTGTAATCCCAGCACTTTGGGAGGTCGAGACAGGAGGATGCACTTGAGGCCAGGAGTTTGAGATCAGCCTAGGCAACATAGTGAGACATCATCTCTACCAAAAATAAACATTAAAAAATTAGCCAGGTGTAGTGGTGTGTGCCTGTATTCCCAGCAACTTGTGAAGCTGAAGCAGGAGAGTCGCTTGAGTAATGGGGTTTGAGGCTGCAGTGAGTTAAGATTGCACCATGGCACTCCAACCTGGGCAACAGAGTGAGACCCTGTCTCAATAATAATAATGATAATAATAATAATGTTGTAGCTAGAAGGTCCTAAAGGATTATGTGGATCAGAATATCCCAAATCCGGTTGTATGTCAAATTTAACAGTATTGGCTGGGCATGATGGCTCATGCCCGTAATCCCAGCACTGGGGGAGGCTGAGGTGGGCGAATCACCTGAGGTCAGGAGTTCAAGACCAGCCTGGTCAACATGTTGAAACCCCATCTCTACTCAAAATACAAAAATTAACCAGGCGTGGTGGCTGGTGCCTGTAGTCCCAACTTCTCGGAAAGCTGAGGCGGGAGAATTGCTTGAACTTGAGAAACAGAGATTGCAGTGAGCTGAGATTGCACCATTGCACACTAGCTTGGGTGACAAGAGCAAAATTCTGTCTCAAAAAAAAGTAACAGTATGTTCTTAATCTCTACCACAGATATAATAAATTAGAATATATGCAGATGAGGCTCACGAATCTTTTTTTTTGAGACGGAGCCTTGCTCTGTTGCCCAGGCTAGAGTGCAGTGGCACGATCTCAGTTCACTGCACCCTCCGCCTCCCAGGTTCAAGCAGTTCTTTAATCTCAGTGTCCCGAGTAGTTGGGATTACAGGCATGCACGCCACCACACCTGGATAATTTTAGTTGAGACGCGGTTTCATTGTGTTGGCCAGGATGGTTTCAAACTCCTGACCTTAAGCGATCCACCTGCCTCACCTCCCAAAGTACTGGGATTACTGCGGTGAACCACCATGCCTAGCCAAGGAATCTATATCTTAACAAATCTGAGTGTTAAGTGGCATAGATCAATTATGAATCCCTTTTTCAAGGCCAGTGCTCTCATTTTCTACATTAATAATCTCAGGCCCAAAGAAGGTAGGTGATATGTCAACGTATGTTCACTTTGGTCTTCTTTGCATGGCAGCTACAATGTATGGAATTTTATAGGCTCAGATTATCATAGCTACAGAACTCCTTTAGTTGGTGGGCTATGCACACATTCCCATCAAGAGCTAGCAGTTTTGCATTTGACTCTTGAAGACACTGTCATGGCAGACAGCACTTGTTGAGCTATAACAGGTGGACATTAAATCCATGACAGGAGGCAGAGGCGGCCAAATCACTTGAGCCCAGGAGTTTGAGAGCAGCCTGGGTAACCTGGTGAGACCTCATCTCTACTAAAAAAGGAGGATATTCCACCTATCTCCTACTTGACATTAATATCCTTTTAATTAGTATGCTCAGATACTTTGGAAAGTTGTAGAGATAACTTCAGAAACTAGATCTGAATAAAAGCGGTGGCTCAAGCCTGTAATCCCAGCACTTTGGGAGGCCGAGGCGGGTGGATCACGAGGTCAAGAGATCGAGACCATCCTGGTCAACATGGTGAAACCCTGTCTCTACTAAAGATACAAAAAATTAGCTGGGCATGGTGGCACGTGCCTGTAATCCCAGCTACTCAGGAGGCTGAGGCAGGAGAATTGCCTGAACCCAGGAGGCGGAGGTTGCGGTGAGCCGAGATCGCGCCATTGCACTCCAGTCTGGGTAACAAGAGCGAAACTCCGTCTCAAAAAAAAAAAACCTGTATGTAGACTATCATGTAGATGGCTGTTAGCAAAGTGATACTTTCGTAAACAACTTTGTTATAGTTGGCATAGTATGTTAACTGATGTATAGTATAGCATAGTATAGTTGACATATTTAAAATGTACAGTTTTATAAATTTTGTGATATGTACATACACAGGAAGCCATCATCAAAATCAAGATAGTGAACATAACCTAAATCTCCAGAAGTCTTCTCATGTTCCTTCGTAATCTTGTCTCCTGCCCCTTCATACCCTCCAGCCTCAGGGAACCATTGCATTCTGTCATGATAGATGAGTTTTGCATTTTCTAAAATTATACATAAGTGGAATCGTACAGTAGGAACTCTGGGAGTGGAGGAAGACTGGCTTATTTCAGTCAGCACAATTGAGATTCATCCATAAAATGGCAAGTATCAATACTTATATATGTTGATTGTGGTTATACCACAGTTTTTCTATTCACTTGTTGATAGACATTTGAATTCTTTTTAGAAGTTACAGAGCTGCTAAGGACATTTTAGTACAACTGTTGATATGGATAGATGCCTGCCTCTTGAGTGAATACCTCATAGTGGAGTGACTGAATCATAATGGATATGTGTGTGTGTCTTTCAAACAAAATAACAGTTCCAGGCCAGGCGCAGTGGCTCACGCCTGTAATCCCAGCACTTTGGAAGGCCGAGGCAGGTGGATCACCTGAAGCCAGGAATTCAAGACCAGCCTGGCCAACATGGCAATACCCTGTCTCTACTAAGAAATACAAAAATTAGCCTGGTGTGGTGGCATATGTCTGTAATCCCAGCTACTCAGGAGGCTGAGGCACAAGAATTGCTTGAACCTAGGAGGCAGAGGTTGTAATGAGCCAAGATCACATCACTGCACTCCAGCCTGGGTGACAGAGCAAGACTCCGTCCCCAAAAAAAAGAAATAACAGTTTTCTTTTCTTTTTTTTTTTTTCTGAACCACTGGCAAAGAGTTACAAAGATGAAGAAATAAAATAACAGTTTTCTGAAGTGTTTTTGCCCTTTTATGTTTGCACTCATACTACAGTAGATGAGATTTTCAGTTCCTCCAAATCCTTGCTTACACTATGAGCTATCTTGATAATTTTTGTCATTCTAATATTTGTGCAGTGGGTGCATATTGTGATTAAGGATTAATGATGTTGAGCATCTTTTCCTGTGTTTGTTTGCAAATTGCTCAGTGTTTGCCTTGGCTTTGTATTCACCCAGTAGTGTCTTTTGAAGAACAGAAGTTATGAATTTTGAAACCCAGTATGTCAGCTTGTTCTTTAATGGATCATGCTTTTGGGGTTGAATCTCTAAAACCTTTGTCTAACTAGAGGTCATAGATATTTCTGCATGTTCTTTTACAGAAATCTTACAGTTTTAGGCTTAATATTTAGGTTTATGCTTCATTTTGAGTTAATTTTTATATGATGTGAGGTGTGAATCAGAGTCCTTTATTTTTACATGTGGATTTCTGACTTCTAGCACCATTTGTTGAACAATTACCCTTTCTCTATTGAATTATTTTGCAGTTTTGTTGAAAATCAATTGTTCTATTCCATTTATCTATTTGTCTTTTATGATGCCTATATTCTGTTGATTTTGTAGCTTTATAATTAGTATTGAAATTAGATAGTGTTAGTCCTCCAACTTTGTTCTTTTTTGAAGTTGGTTTGATTATTTTAGGTCCTTTGCATTTTTTCTTTCTTTCTTTCTTTCTTTTTTTGAAGCAGGGTCTCCTGGTCAGGCGCAGTAGGTCATGCCTCTAATTCCAACTCTTTGGGAGACTGAGGCAAACAGATCACTTGAGGTCATTCAAGACCAGCCTAGCCAGCATGGTGAAATCCTGTCTCTCTACTAAAGATACAAAAATTAGCCGGGCATGATGGAGTGTACCTGTAATCCCAGCTCCTTGGGAGGCTGAGGCACAAGAATCACTTGAACCCAGGAGGCAGAAGTTGCAGTGAGCCGAGATCACACCAGTGCACTCCAGCCTGGGTAATGGAGTGAGACACTCTTAGACGGACAGACAGACAGGGAGATAGATATAGATGGAATGAGACTCTGTCATAGATAGACTGACTGACTGACTCTGCCTCAGATAGAAGGAAGGGAGGGAAAAGAGAGAAAGAGAAGAGAAAGAAAATAAAGAGGGTCTCCCTCTATCACCCAGGCTGGAGTGCATTGGCACAATCACAGCTCACTGCATCCTTGACCTCCTGGGCTTAATTTATTCTCTTACCTCAGCCTCTTGAGTAGGTCAAGCTATTAGGCATTCCCCATCACATCTGACTAAGTTTTTTTTAGGTGTTTACTCATTCTGGTCCAGGCTGATCTCAAACTCCTGAGCTCAAGAGATCTACTTGCCTTGGCCTCCCAAAGTGTTGAGATTACAGGCCTGAGCCACTGCACTCAGCTGCATTTCTCTAGATTCTAAGTGTAGTCAGTTTATTCCAGAAAGTGTGGTGGGGTATTAATTGAGATTGTGTTCAATCTATATATCCATTGAGAATTGACATGTTAAAAATATTTAGTATTCCAAATCATGAACATGGTATATTTCTCTATTTAGGTCTTCTTTTGTTTCTGTCAACAATATTTTGTAGTTTTTGTTTATAAATCTGTCAAATCTATCCCTAAGTGTTTTATATTTTTTGATGCTATTGTAAAATGATACCATTTAAAATTTTTAATTTCCAGTATTACTGGTAAATAATGATCTTGATTCCTATAACTTTGCTGAAATCCAGTTTGTTTGTTTGTTTATTTGTTTTGGTAGATTCTGTTTATTTGTTTTGGTAGATTCTGTTGGATTTTCTAAGTTGTTGAACTTACCACCTGGGAATAAAGACAGTTTTACCTCTTTACAATGCAGATGACTTTTTTTGTTTGTTTTTCTTGTCTTGTTGGATGGAATGCAACCTTCAGTATAGGGTGAGAGTGAACATCCTTGTGTTGTTCCTGTTTTTGAGGGAAAGTATACAGCCTTTCATTATTATGTAAATATTAGCTGTAGGTTTTTTGTAGATAGCCTTTATTGGTTTGAGGAAATTTTCTTTGGTTTGCTGTTTTTATCAGGAGTAGATGTTGGATTTTGTCAAATGCTTTTTGTGTGTCTGATCAAGATAATCACCATTTTAATATAGTGAATTACATGAATTGAATTTTCAAATATTAAAGTGATCTTGTATTTCTGGGTTAAACCACATTTTTGTCATGCAGTGTTACCTTTTTAACCCTTTCCACATTTAGAAAAAAAACCTGTAGCTTGCTGCCAGTGCTCATTTAATTTTACATAAACACACTCTTTGAGGCTGAAGCAAATCTGATTTTCAGTGTGAAAATAAAGCATAAAAAGCTGTTCGTGGAGTTATTTCTAAACAGAGCTAACATCAGAATCTTCTGACTCAGAAGAATCATTTATTTTGGAAAATTCAGATTCATCAAATGAGTCTTTGGCCAACTGTTTGAGAACATCATGTTAACATCACCTTTAGGAATGTTATGTGGGAGAGTTTATAATTACAAATTTAATTTTTTAAATATACATAGAGCTAATCAGGTTATTAGTTTCTTCTTCAGAAAGCTTTAGTGATTCAAGGTTTTTGAGGTCTTAAAAAAAATCTCATCTAAGTTTCTGAATTTATGGGCATAAAGCTGTTCATAATATTCCCTCAGTTATAATATGTGTAGAATCTCAGCCACTCGAGGTGGCTCATGCCTGTAATCCCAGCACTTTGGGAGGCTGAGGCAGGCAGATCACGAGGTCAGGAGTTCAAGACCAGCCTGGCCAGCATGGGGAAACCCCGTCTCTACTAAAAATACAAAAAATGAACTGGGCATGGTGGCACACCGCTGTACTCCCAGCTACTCAGTTGGCTGAGGCAGCAGAATGGCTTGAACCCAGAAGGCAGAGATTGCAGTGAGCCGAGATCACTCCACTGTACTCCAGCCTGGAGGACAGAGCAAGTAAGAGACTTGCTTTTTTTTTTTTTTTTTTTGAGACTCTGTCTCAAAAAAAAAAAAAAGATGTAGAATTTCTAGTGATACTACTTTTTTTTTCCTATTATGTCTGGCTTGCAATTAGTAAATTTTATTGACTTCCTCAAGGAGCTAACTTTTGGTTTCCCTGATTTTTCTCTCTTTTATTTTAACTTTTAAAAAATTATATTCTTTTTAATGTTTGCAGTGGATTTCATTTGCCCTTTTTCTGTTTTCTTAAGGTGGGAGCTCAGGTTGTTGATTTGAGATCATTCTTTTAGTGCCATAAATTTTCCACTAAGTACTGCTTTAGGGCATTCCACAAATGTTGCCATGTTGTATCTTTATTTTCTCTTTGTTCAAAATATATTCTGATTTTCTTTGTTATTTCTCCTTTGACTCTGTGTTATTTAGAAGTGTGTTATTTAATTTCTCTGTGTAATTTGGGATTCTTAAGAGATTTTTCTGTGGTTAATTTCAAATTTAATATTATGTTCAAAGAAAATACTTTGTAAAACTTGATTCCTTTTAAGTTTGTTGAAATATATTTTATAGCCCAGAATATGGTCTCTCTTGGTAAGTGTCCTCAACAAAGATGTCATTTAAAGGTCGGATTTTAGAAAATTTTAAAAAATTTCTTTAAAGTTTTTTCCCTCTTCCCTTTGGAGATTGGAATAATATGTATATTAGGCTGCTTGAAATTGTCCCCATATCAATGACTTGTTGGGGGGTGTTATTTTTTATTTTTTCTCTTTGTGTTTTGTTGTAGATAGTTCCTTGTTGCTATGTCTTCAACGTCATCTTTTCTTCTGCAGTGTCTAATCTACTATTCTGTCCAATGTATTTTTAATATCAGATATTGTAGCTCCTTTTTTTGTTTTTTTCCTTTTTGTCATTTTTGTTTGTTTGTTTGTTTTTAAGAGAGGGAGTCTTGCTTTGTTGCTCATGCTGGTCTTGAACTCCTGGCCTCAACTTCCCAATGTGCTGGGATTACAGGCATGAGTCATTATGTCCGGCTAAATATTGTAGCTTTGATCTCTAGAATTTTTATTTTTGTCTTTCTTATATCTTCCATGTCTGTACTATTTGAATGTAAGCAATAGTTTTAATGTTCTTGTCTCCTAATTTTAACATCTTTTTCAAGTCTGGGTTAGTATTGGTTGATTTTTCTCCTTATAATGGGTTATATTTTCCTGTCTTTTTTTTTTTTTTTTTTTTTTTTTTTTTGCATGCCTTGGAATCTTTGATTAGAAGCCAGACATTAATTTTAACCTGTTTTGGTCTGGTTATTTTTATATTCCTACTAATATTCTTGGCTTAGTATAAATAGTACCACTGACTTACTTGTTTCTGGGATAAAATTAAATTACCAAGAAATAGTTTAATCCTTTTTGGGGCCTTCCTTTTAAGATTTGCTAGGTGGAAACAAGAATGTTTGGGGCTAACTAATCCCTACTACTTAGACCAGGACCCTTCTTACTGCTCTGTGTAAAATGTAAATTGAAAAGATTTTGTAGTCTGACTGGTAGCAATAGGCACTCTTCCCATCCCTGTGTGAGTGTCTGGTACTATTCTCTCTAATCCTTTTGGATGATTCTTTCCCCAGTCTCACATGTTTTCTTTCACATTTTGAATACTCTGCCAGATATTCAGTAGATATTCTCCTTTGGAGATCTGTGGGAGTATTTCTCTGTGTAGCTTTCTCTTGTTTATTACTAGATCTTTCAAATGTATTTGCCTTAGTGTCTCTGGGTTCTCATCCCTTCTGCTAAACTTCAGGTTTGTCAAGAGTCTACCAGGTTCTTGCTTTCTGTTCTGGGGCCTGGAAAATCTGAAGGCAGTAAACCTGAGGCAGTGCTAGAATTCACCTAGCTGTCTGGATTATTGTCCTGTTCCTTGATGTCTCATGTCTTAAACACTGTTTCAAATGTTTTGTCTGTTTTTTGTTTATTTTATTTTTTGATGGTTTCAGGTGGGACAGGAAATCTGATCCCTGTTAATTTATCTGAGTTGGAAGTGGAAGTCTGGTATTCATTCTTGCTTTGTGTGTAATAATTTGAGGTTTGACTTTATGCTATAGAGCACATTAGACTGTTTAATCTATCCCTCTAAAGGTTTATGTATTTGTATGTCAAAAGGTTTTAAAGATAAGACAAAAAAAAAGCTTAGTTTTAAAATTGCTTATTGGGAAGATGAGAATTTAGGATATCATATTTTGGCATATTCAGTATGTCATCCATAACACCTAGTAAAATTAAGTTATGTAAACGAAGTACCCAGGCCAGGCGTGGTGGCTCATGCCTGTAATCCCAGTGCTTTGAGACGCCAAGGTGGGAAGATTGTTTGAGCCCAGTAGTTCAAGACCGGCTGTAGCAATACAGCGAGAACCCGTCTCTACAAAAAACAAAGTACCCAGTACATATTTGAGGAGCAAATACATTAATAATTTTATTTTTAAAGTTCCATGACCCTTCCTACATCCTGAGACGTTCTAATTATCTACAGTTTGTATAGCAATTCTTTGAACTGTTGAAAGAGCTCCTGACAAATTGTTATTGATATTGTGTTAAACAGTAATCTTGATCTTTCCAGTAAATGAACTGGAATGCCCAATTTTAAGTTTCTCTGTTCATCAAGAAACAACATACAGGGGTCATATTCAGGTACTGCCTATGGTATACTTTAAATTTTTGGATCTACTAGGATACAGTCTTTCTCACCTCTTTTGAGATTTGATGTCAGTTCAAGGAAAGCATTCCATTGATGTCAGTTAGGCGGCTATTTGTTGACTAAAATTCTGGTACTCTGGCATAAGTTCTTTCTAAAAATCCACAAATAGGTTGTTAATAGAATGGGATCATACTTTTCATTTGGGACTTGCCTACCCGTTAGGTGAGATGTCATCCTTGAGATATTTGGAAGACTTGCGAGGCTTTTTTTCTTTTGCCAACTAGATGTGTGCCAGCTTCTCTGACCTAAATGTAGCTTTACTGGGAATTTCACTACGTATACTTCATCTTAACTCTAATTCCCCTGGTAACCCAACATTGCTGGTTTTAGAATTTAATAGTCTTCAGAAATTCTTTGAGATAAATTTGCTGTTTTCTTTTTTATCTTTTAATTAGTTTTACAATGTGGTTTTTATTGTGTATATATACTAGCATTGGACACAAAATAGACTATAAAGAAAATTTCTAAATTCTGAATGTAATTTTTCATTGATCTAAATTATTGCTGTATTCCTTTTGAAAATTTTTTTGGCGAGGTGTGGTGACTCATGCCTGTAGTCCCAGCATGTTTGGAGGCCAAGGCAGGTGGTTTGCTTGAGCTCAGCAGTTCGAGACCAGCCTGGATAGCATAGAGGAGCCATGTCTCTACAAATAATACAATAGACAGGGCTTAGTGGCATGCATCTATAGTCCCAACTACTCAGGAGGCTAAGGCTAGAGGATCACTTGAGCCCAGGAAGTTGAGACTGAAATAAGCTGTGATTGTGCCACTACAGTCCAGCCTCAGCTGCACAGTGAGATCCTATCTCTATAAAGAGAGAGAGAGAGAGAGAGAGAGACAGACAGAGACAGACAGACAGACAGGAGGGGAGGGGAAAGGAGAATGGAAGGAAGGAGGGAAGGAAAAAAAATCTACCCTAACCAAAAGAAGTTTGTTCTTGTCAGTGTCCTTACTTTTAAAATAGTTGGATTGATTTTTAATCTTTCTCAAATATAATCTTAAACAGAATATATGGATGTGTTTCTGATGTCGTAGAGTTACCATTGTAATATCAATTATTGTTTGGTGCCATAGACATGGTGTTGTTCTCTCTCTTTTTTTTTTAAGATGGGGTTTCACCATGTTGGTCAGGCTGGTCTCGAACTCCTTACCTCAGGTGATCCGCCCACCTTAGCCTCCCAAAGTGCTGGGATTACAGGTGTGAGCCACCGCGCGTGGCTCGACATAGTGTAGTTCTCAAAGACTATTGATAAGTATGACAAATTTTTCTTAAGTAAAAATTTCCAAAGATTACCACACTGAGACTTCTTTGAATTCTGTTTGCAAGCTACCTAAGAGCAGCAAGTAGGTTTCATCCTCCCATACCAATTCCAATCTGTTGAAACAGAGTGTTGAAGAGAGTTCTGAGAGCTTTTGGACTCAGAAAGGATAATTAAGATAGGATCAGCCAGAATTGTCTGTCTGTTTGGGAAAAGGGGATAGAGTGATGGGACTGGTACTCATTTTTGTTCTCTGGGGTTAGTAAGAGGAATTTGGGTATAATTTGTGTACATTATGAAAACATGCCAATGAAACCAAATAGTCTTAAGTTCAGATGCATTTAATCCCTACAAAATATTTTTCTTGGATCTCATTGACACATTATTTCTACTTCTGATCCACAAATACTTGGACATTCTAGCTCTTCTCATTGTCCCAACTTTTTAAAACGACTTTCATTAATAGCACCTTTCTTAACCTCTGGTGTGATAAATTGATAAATGGTGCTACTTCCAAGGACTGTTTCTCTTTCAGGAGTTTGAGGCGTCATCTAGAGGGGTAACACACAGCCATTAAAGTATAGATCAAAAGCTTGAGAGCTTTAAGTTCATTTTCCTGTTCTAGAGAAAAAAGCTCATAGATTGCAGGACTATAGTTAACTAGTATATATTTATCATGGGTTGAAGTAATTGTAATAATATGGTTGATAGTAGGTTTATAAAATACGCTTTTGTAGTTGTGTATGATTTTTAGATTTTACTTGAGGTAAAATTGGAAGCAACACCTTAAAAAGAATTTTGTGGGAAGACACATGTCCATTGAGTTTTCCTGTTAAGTTCTTTTCTTATTTGCTGTTTCACTGACCCTTGTATATGTAGTTGTTAGAAGTGGGGTGAAGGTAGATTGTTGTGTAGCAGAGAGAACCAAGGTGGCAGAATTCCAGCTCTAGCATTGTTTCCCGCTGCTGAGTTGTTAGCATTTTTGTGAATGCTGTTTTCATGTTCTATCAATTTCAGTAATAGACAAAATAGTGAAATTAATGAAAGTCTGCTGGCATCTTTTTTTGGTTAAGAGAGAGGTAAGACTGCAGTGATATGAACATAGCTCACTGCAGTCTCAAATTCCTGGGCTTGAGGAGTCCTCCTCCCTCAGCCTCCTGAGTAATTGGGACTACAGGTGCATGCCACCATGCCCAGCTAATTTTAAAAAGTTTTTTTTTTTTTAGAGATGGTGTCTTGTCATCTTGCTCAGGCTGGTCTCTAACTCCTGGGCTCAGACAGTCTGGCCTCAGCCTCCCATATTTGGTATCTTCTTGAACCTCTGTTTGGGGATTCGTCTTTCCTGCAGATACTATTCAGTCCCTCAACCATAGTTTTTAGAGGACCTTGAGTTCTACAAACTAGTTACTAATAAAACTCTTATTATAAGTCTTAGCTTATAATGACTTAACATGGTTACCTTTTCCAGTATTCCTTATATTTGAGTAACAAGAAAGAATTTTTTTCAGGTGGAAAAAATTATTTTGGTAGATATATTTCTGTTATTTCTTAAATCTGTTGTCTTCTGTTATGTCTTAAGTCTTACCAATAAGTAGCAGTTTACTCTATTTGTGGGTGATCTTGGCCTAGTTGGTTTTTTAAAAATCAAATTCATTAAATAAGAGAATTTTTCTACACTTGGTTTAATAAGTGAGACTTGAGATTTATGGGGCCCGTGTCTCTTAAAGTTCTAATGTACCTTCTTTAGCTACCAAATTGTCATTTTGAAAATGGAGTGAAGATTAGAGGCAAAATTCATCAGGGATTGTATGCAAATTACATGTTACTTTATTTAGGTTCTTTATACAGACTTTGACTAAGTTTTAAAGTTTTCTTGGCAGCTTCAACAGCTAGGAAAATCTGTTAAAATTGTAAATTTGTTGCTTTGTTACCCTAAAATTATCATTTGTACTGTTCTTAAAATAGTCTTTAGTATCTTTTATACCTTCATTTTTGGTAATTTTCTGAACTTTGTCAGATATTTTGATATTACAGACTGACTTTTAAACTTAAACATTCACTTCCCCCCGTTTGTCTTACACATTAATAGAAGGTAATATCATGGGGTGTATGAGTGTGCAAAATAATATTTATGGACCATTCATGGATAAGTTATTTTTAAAGGCATTTCTTCTTTAAAAGATTGAATATACACAGTTAGTGTCTTGCAGTGGTTCATAAAATACTTCCACCATTGGCATTTTAATTTTAGCGACAGTTTTTGTGTGAGCAGTGATTTGAGTGAGCAACCTGGGCATTCCAGTAGGGACTTGAGTGAGCAACGTGGCATTACAGTAGGGACTTGAGTGAGCGATGTTGGCATTCCAGTAGGGACTTGAGAACTAGCAACATGAGCATTGCAGTAGGGACTTGAGAGTGAGCAACGTCTGTCTTACAGACCATATGATCTGGCCAGCCTTTCTATCACATGCTAGTATCTGAGATTAAATAAATTGATTTTTTAGTTTTGTTTTAATACTTTTGTTGTAAAGGCTATTTTTTGTGTTTTATAAAAAATATAAAAGGTTGAACAACATGGAATTAATGTAATGGTCAAGTATGATAATTTCTTTTTTTTTTTTTTTTTGAGACGGAGTTTCACTCTTGTTACCCAGGCTGGAGTGCGATGGCGCGATCTCGGCTCACTGCAACCTCCGCCTCCTGGGTTCAGGCAGTTCTCCTGCCTCAGCCTCCTGAGTAGCTGGGATTACAGGCACGCGCCACCACGCCCAGCTAATTTTTCGTATTTTTAGTAGAGACGGGGTTTCACCATGTTGACCAGGATGGTCTCGATCTCTTGACCTCGTGATCCACCCGCCTCGGCCTCCCAAAGTGCTGGGATTACAGGCTTGAGCCACCGCGCCCGGCCTTAAGTATGATAATTTCATATGCTTCAGACAAATATTTCTTTAGCCTCATTGTTAAATACACTTTTATTAAGGTAGGCTAGGAACTCAGCCACCCCACAGATTGTTGCTTCAGTACAGAAATGAGTCCCAGATTTAAAAGAACATTTTATCACTGTTTGTGGTGTTTTAATATCCAGACTTTTGTGGTCTTCATGTTGCAAAAAATAAATAATGTATGTCAATATATTTTGTTATATAGTAATATATATAATATTTTAATATGTATAAGTATATATCATATATTAAAATATATGCATTAATGAATTAAATATATACATTTAAATATATATATTTTGAAAATCGATAATGCTTTCAAATGTCAGTGACTGCCCTCAGCTTCTGACAATGCTTAATCTAGCAGTGTTTAAACAGCATTGCAGTGTTCCTGCTGCTAAAATCATATAAAGTTCATCTTAACCAAAGCTACATTAGGGGAAGAACTGAAGATATTATCGGAAATCAGAAATGGAAACCCCGGAGTATAGCATAGCTATGAATGCTATAAATGGGAAGACAGACCAGCCTTTACTTGCAGCAGTCAGTATAGAGATAAGGTCTTAGACTGGTGGTTTTCTGCTCTGGCTCCGTATTAGGATAACTTGGAGAGTTTTTGTTTTGTTTTGTTTTGTTTTGTTTTTAAATTTAAAGTACCGATGCCTCAATCCTACCCCTGGGAATATGATTTAAATGGGGCCAGCACAATAGTATTAATGGTCAGCCAAAGTTGAGAGCTTCTGTTTGTACTGACTTTAAAAGGAGCTAGGCTGGGTGCAGGGCTCATTCCTGTAATCTCAACATGTTGGGAGGCCAAGGCAGGCGAATCACGAGGTCAGGAGTTTAAGACCAACCTGATCAACATAGTGAAATCCTGTCTTTACTAAAAAATACAAAAATTAGCTGGGTGTAGTGGCATGTACTTGTAGTCCTGGCTACTCAGGAGGCTGAGGTGGGAGAACCGTTTGAACCTGGGAGGCGGAGGTTGCAGTGAGCTGAGACCATGCCATTGCACTCTAGCATGGGTAACAGAGTGAGACTCCATCTCAAAAAAGAAATAAAAAAATAAAAAGCAAGGAACTAGGTCAGAAATAGCTACAGACTCAGAGTAATCACTGTAAGTAGTGACAGAAAGACCTTTGTGCAGGGTGGGAAGTACAGCTGGATTGTTTCTTTGATTCCTTCTGTCCCATTGAGCCATACCTGCAGAGAGCAGCTGTTAAAAACAATCATCTTCAACAGTGAAGAATAGTAGTATATCATAGTAGAGATTATGAAGTTTAGAAAGGGTAGATGCCATTTTGGGGAGGACTGGGACTAAGAGAGAATACAGTAAGACAGGCAGTTAAGACTGACATAAAAGGTAAGTCACATTGATAGGATGTACCTTTGATGTGATATAACGAGAATGACAATTTACCTCTGGTTTTCTTTTCTCAAAACCCATAACCCCAGCCTAACCACAAGGAAGACACCAAACATCCCAATTTGCGACATTCTGTAGAATATTTAACCCAGTATTCCTCAAAAACAATGTAAGTCAGAGATACAGTTACAGCCAAGAGGAGCGTAGGGAGACATGACAACTAAGTGTAATGTACTGTCCTGGATAGAATTCTAGAACGGGGGAAAAAAAAAAATTAAAAACGAAAGAAATCATGTATGAACTTTAGTTAATAAGGTATCAGTATTTAATTAATTTTGACAAATTTACCATACTAATGTAAGATGTCACTATTATAATAGGGGAAACTGGCTCTGGTGCTTATTAGAACTCTTTGTACTATCTCCACAATTTTTCTGTAAACCTGAAACTGTTCTAACTCTAAACCTAGCTGGTAATGGTACCTTAGTAATTAAAACACCATGCTGATGAGTATATGATTTCTGGCTAGCTTTATGAATCCCATGAGAGAATTTGGGTATGTCAGTCCAAATTTATCACTCTAAATGGAAAATCAAGGTAGGTTCACTTTATTAAGAATACAACAGTAACATTATTTGCCTTTATAACTTATAGCATATCCCAGCGTTACCTACTGTTTGTACCCCCACCTCCCCATTCAGACCCATTGCTTTTCCACTGGCCACCCTGCTCCCCGACTCCCCGCCAAAAAAAAACCAGGAAGGAAAAAGGAAGATAGAAAGGAAGGAAAGAAGGTAAAAGGGAAAATAGAAAGAAAGGAAAGAAAGGGGGAATGGAAAGAAGAAAACTCAAAATGGTTGGCAAATAAGCTTCTATATTTCAAAGGTTATTGTGAGGATAAAACTCTTATAGTTATGATATAAAAGATTTAATGTGGTGTTGGTACATGTTGGAATATTTCACAGTCAGTGTAATGAGCACTGATACAAAATTCAGGTATTGCAGCAAACATATTTTGAATTTACAGATATTAAAGTAAATTTTGGATTTCTGTTAAGAAACAAGTAAAATAGCCCATGAGAGTTTTGTGGATATCTCAAGTAAATTTCGAAGGCATTTTAGAAATGTTAACTTGCTAACTCTATAGGTGACTAAAATAGAATAAGCTTTTTATAAATAGAGAAGATTGAGAAATTTTTAGGTATGAAATTAATGATCTGTATGATGAGTGATAGAGATATTTTGCAAATCAGTGTGATATTTACTCTGTCTCTTTTTGTTAAAGTGTTTTATTTACCTTTCTTGTGTTTGACTGTCATATTCTTGATGTTATGTGGTCATTATTTCTTTGCCTCTGTCATGATGTACTGTTTGCGTCTTTGCTTTAGTTTCTTGATCTTGAAAATAACCAGGCATCCTATTTACATGAAGCAGATAAGCATAACCCATGTAAATCTTCATTGACTCACTGAGAGGTGGTGTGTGTTTTTTACCTTTTTCTTTAAAATTATTTATTTATTTATTTATTTTTGCTGGCAGCCTTAATAATGTTTTCATAAAATGTGATCGATTTATAAATGTGTTTAACATGCCTTTCCCTTTTTGTCTTAGTGCTTTGCTTCTAAGTTGCAGATACAGTGGGTGAACAATACCCTGTGTGGTGTGACAGGTAAATTTCCCAATTTACCTGCCGTAATAGTATGCTGTGTAATGCCATTCAGTCATCTCTGAATTTTACTTGCCTGATTAGTTGAGTGAAGCAGATTTTCAATTTAAATGTAACTTCATCTGCTTGATTAAAAATGTAACAGAACATTATCTGCTGCAAATAAATTTCAGTGGAAGAGATGATTTTTGCCTGTTTAAAAATAACATCTGTTTATGTTGGCTGGAAGCAGACGATTAATACCTCTCTAATTTCGAGGTTTACCAGTCCAGCTCACCTGTCTTTTTGCATGGATAGTTGAAATTGATGGCTGTCGAGTATAAACATTTACCTGTTGATGTTTAGTTGATGGATTTCTTTTTTAAGGATAATACAGAATCCCATCATTGGGCATTCATTTATTTGCTGCTCATCAAGATGATTGACAGTTTTGCCAGCAACATGGAAAAAGAATCTTCCTTCATGATGCATAGGAGAAAAATTTTACCCCTCAGTGATGAGTGCCCTACAGAAAAACATTCTTGTAGATTCTTTTTCATAGTTGGTATTTATTTGAGTTTAGAGTCCATGAGTATAAATTTAAAGTCAAGTGCGTAGTAAATTAGGGTGGTACTCCCCTGCTAGCATTTTTCATCAAGTGATTATATGTATAGGCTATAAGGACAAGGAGAAGGATAGGAAAAAGGAAAATGGTTATTTTTTTCCCCTGCACTTAGCATAGTGTTAGGCATGTAGTAGACTACTCAATAAATATTTATTGAATTTGAATTAAAAATTAGGTGCAGAGTATGTTTGATATTCCATAAATGTAATAGACTAGATTTCATTGGTTTAAATATGTAGTGAAAAAATTATAGGAAAAAGGAATTACAGAATGTTAATTGATCTGTTCGTTTTTTAAGTGAAAACTTCTTTTTAGGAATTTATTAAAAGTAGATTTTTAAACACAGAATTCTCTTGTAAACATCCTCTAGTGGGGAAAAAAGACATTGCGTATTATTAGTTTTTCTAACTGGTAAGTAAAATTGGATTGAAAAAAATAGATTCAGAAAATTCTAATATTGATAATTCAGTGATACATTTGGTGGTTTTTTAAGTATATTCAGTATATGGTAAAACAGTATTTGTTTTCTGAAAATTGCTGTAGTTTTACAATCTGAAAAAACATTGTCTTCTTGAATGCTGTATTTACTTTGGTGGAATATTTTGAACATGCTACTTATTTGTAGAGGAATAATTTTGCATTCTTTTGATAACATATTTGTTGTCCTTTGTTATAAAGCAAACATAAATATTATTGGCTTAACTGTTACTGGATTGATATATTGCAAGCTCTTATTTTAATTTTAACGGGTTCTTGGCCACATTGTATATGATTTAAGCTGAAACTGTTTCAGACAGATATTTGAGGAGATTTGCTTTTTATCAAAATGCTTCAGATCACAAATCAACAATATTAATCAATTTTTGTTCCCAAATATATAGGATACTTTGTTTTAAGTGAGACTGTATAGGATATTTAATCTCTCATTTGTAGATTTGGTCATTTTGGATGATATGATTGTTTTATTTATAAAGCATAAATATTTGGAGATTGTTTTTCAATACATCATGGTATTCCTTGATATTTAGCAGAAGTTTTTGCCATAGCGCTTTATGGAAACAGCTCAAACTATTAAAATACATTTTTGGTAAGCATATTTTTATAAGCATATTTGGTATGTTTTATGCTTTAATTATTAATTTATAATTTATTGTAACAAATTACTTTGTGTAGTGTTTTTTTTAAAGCAGATCAGCTCAACATAAGAAACTTAGAATATTGTTTTGTAGCTTTATTACCTTGTCCTTCCCTTTTATTTATAGTTTTCAGGGGAAGATGAGATTTTTTTCAGTTTCACTTGTCCAGATGATATTTAATGTAGAATGCATAAACTCAGAAGAGTAGTTTTTACCTAAAGAAGAAGGGACTACTACTTCAAATTGTATTATCACTTAGTTTGACTTCAGTGACTTTTGCTCTGTGATTTGCATTGACTTCAAAATTCTGTGCACATATCTCAAAAGCAGGTGACAACATTCATAGCAACATTATTCATAATAACCAAGTCTTGGAATTAATCACTATATCCATCAGTTGATAAACGGACATACAAAATGTGGTATATTCTTAAAATGGAATATTATTCAGTCACAAAAAGGAATGAAGTACAGATTCATGCTGCAACATAGATGAGCTTTGAAAAAATACTAGTAAAAGAAATGAGACACAAAAGCCACATATTCTTTGGTTCCATTTATGTGAAATATCCAAACAGGAAAATCCATACAGATGGGAAGTAGATTATTAACTGACAGGAGCTGGGAGAAGGTGGGAATGGAAAGTGACTCTAATGCATTTGGGATACATAGAAGATGTTCTGGATCATGGTTTTACAACTTTGTGAATGTACTAGAATACATTTGCATATTTCAAAAAGGTGATTTTTTTTTAATATATAAAATTTTTTTAAAATTTGAGACGGGTTCTTGCTCTGTCGACCTGGCTGGTCTCAAACTCCTGGGCTCAAGCGATCCTCCTACTTCAGCTTCCCAAAGTGCTGGGATTCAGGTGTCAGCTACTGTGCTTGGCCAAAAAGGTGATCTTTATGGTATGTGAATCATATCAATGTTTTTAAAAAGGGAGTTGAAATATATATAAATTGTTGGTTTGTAGAGATATTATTACTAGATTAGCTAGTCATTGCTAATTCTTTAACATGCTGTAATCTGATGCTGCCAAGACTGAAAATGTTGACAGGGAAATAGGCTGCAAGTTTGAGGCTGGCCTTTTAATGAGTTTTTTAAAAGTTATAAAATTACAGTTGTCAGTCTTGCCTTAAAATCTTAAGAATAGCATCTCATTATACAGGCACATTCATCTATTAGCATTATTATTATTATTATTATTACTATTACTATTATTTGTGAGATGGAGTCTCGCTCTGCTGTCCAGGTTGGAATGCAGTGGTGTGTTTTTGGCTCACTGCAACCTCCACCTCCTGGGTTCAAGCGATTCTCCTGCTTCAGCCTCCTGAGTAGCTGGGACTACAGGTGTGCGCCACCACGCCCAGCTAATTTTTGTTTTTAGTAGAGACAGGATTTCACCATATTGGTCAGGCTGGTCTTGAATTGATCTCGTGATCCACCTGCCTTGGCTTTCCAAAGTACTGGGATTAGAGGCATGAGCTACCGCACCAGGCCCAGTTGTAGTAATTTCAAAGATGGCACGTAAGACAGCCTTGTGGAAAATCAGTCCATCTTGAAATTGTGTTATTATTATTATTTTTTGAATAGGAGATTTGCTCTTGTTGCCCAGGCTGGCGTGCCCTGGCGCCATCTTGACTTACTGCAACCTCTGCCTTCCGGGTTCAAGCGATTCTCTTGCCTTAGCCTCCTGAGTAGCTGAGATTACAGGTATGCATCACTACGGCCGGCTAATTGTGTATTTTTAGTAGAGGCAGGGTTTCTCCATGTTGGTCAGGCGGGCCTCGAACTCCTGACTTAGGTGACCCCCACCACCCCGCCCTTTGGCCTCCCAGAGTTCTGGGATTACAGGCATGAGCCACTGCCCAGCCTGTGTTGTTATTTTTTAATGTTTTAATATATTCATTTTAGTATGAGAGAATGACAGTTTTTAAGGTACATGATAGGTAGGTACTTTGTTAAATTTAAATTACATTTTGGAAACCTTCTGTAGTTAAGTACTAGTTAAGCTAATACCGAGGACTTTTGTGTCATACTTTGTTACGGAGCAGTGTAATATGTGTATGTTGTTAACTGAATCAATAAATCTAGGAATTAACTTGATCTGTATTATCTGATGATTCAGGGGCTGGTATCGTTGATAAAGTAAGTTATTCCCTGTTTTACTTATTCCTTAGTGGCAGTTTTCCAGGTTCCCATTATTGGCTTGCATCCAAAAAACAGCATTTAAAATATTCTGCCAGAGCTGGAAGAACAAGAGGTGCTCTATTTTTTACTGATAGGACCTGGCAGGATCCTATTCCTGCTCTCCTGATTTCTCATCCTCAGTCCCCTGACACTGCTGTTCTGGAATTCTTTTCTTTTCTATTTGGTGTCAGTAGGGAAATACATAGTACTAATACCCTGAGAGAGATTGCTAGCTTTATTGGTGATTTGACTGTCTCTTAGCTGGTAAAATGCTATTTTATTACCCAAGTTTTAACCTCTCTCTGGTGATTTGTTGTTAAAGTCAGGCTGCATGTGGAGTAGGTTCTTATAAATCAGTTTGCTCAGGCATCCTTCTTAGGAAGCACTCACTTGCATGACTGTTTTTGAGATAACTCTTTGAGTGTTTGGAGAGGTCTGTTGTAACTTCTGAAAGGCATTGTTTTTACATATGAGTGTTCCAAAATTCATTCTAAATGGTCATGAAAATAAAAGGATTCACATTTTAGAATGGCAGTAGTCCCTGAGGACTGTCTGTCTCTCAGATTTCCTGTGTGTTTTTAGAAATCTTAGTGTAACTTAGATTTCCACGTACCTGATTTGTGAATGTGCCTATTAGAGGGAACTTGGTGAGATCTGTTTCTTTTTTTTCTTAACATGTGTTGTCTCCTTGACCCAGACTTTGAAACTAAACATAGACTTTTATTTGCTTACACTTCAGGAGGGAATTGGCAGATATCAGGCCAACAGTTTCTAGAGTTCATGGGTGCCATCTACAAATAGTCAGTCATGGTTTTTTATTGTATTTTAAAGTCCCCAAAAGATACCCTGCTATGTTATGTTCATCTACTGTAGGTGATCACTTAATATCCCTTAGGAGTTTTGATCACTTACCATCATTTGGACACTCAGTCCCCATTCTGGGTGTCCCATTTCATCTGGTGTTAAATGCTAACACCAGATATCAGGTTACAGTTTAGAGCCTTTAAGCAAATAAGGTGATATATCATTTTGCATATAAATGTAAATTGTTCTTGTTTCCTGCTTAAAGGAATGAATGAGTTTCTGAGGGCTGCTGTAACAAATTACCACAAACTCGATGGCTTAAAACAGCAAAAGTTTATTCTCGCAGAGTTCTGGAGGCCAGAAGTCTGTTGGCAAGCTTGGTTCCCTGTAGAGCTCTGAGGGAGGCCTGTCTGTGCCTCTTTTCTGGTGTCTGGTGTGGCTGGTAATCCTTGGCATTCCTTGGCTTGTGATTGCATTACTCTAGTCTTTGCCTCTGTCTTCACTTAACTTTGGTCTCAAATTTTTTTCCTCTTTTTCTTCTATAGACACCTGTCTTTGGTTTCAGGGTCCTCTCTAAATTCAGGATAATCTCACCTGAAGATCCTTAATTATATCTAGAGGGACCCTACTTCCAAACAAGGTCACATTCACAGGGACTTGGGGTTAGTAATTGGATATATTTTTGTGGGAGGGGACACTATTCAATGCACTATAAGGAATATCTGTTCATTCATGCATTTTTTGACAATTTCAGCAGATTTGCTAAACATCTCACATTATACGGTAAATATGTTATACTTTCTTTCTGGGACATAATATTTTGGATATTGTATTATTTCACATCTCATTCAGTAAACATAAACTCTTTTACACTGGGATTTTGTGGGTTGGGGGTGTGTGGAAAATCTGTTTTGTTAAACTTAGTTTACTATAATTTATTTGGACTATTAAAAACATGTTCTAAACATGACCATGTGATTCTATTTAGTTTAATATTATTTTTTAGTTCCTTTTTCTTTTCATCCCACCTTTTGTGGATAGCGTATAAAAAAATCTTGAAATTTGGGGTAAGAGAAATGTAAGAGATCAATCCACTTCTAAGGCTGACATCATTTTCAGAGTAACTGATTCCAAGGATGAGCAGAATATATTTTATTTAATAGCTGTGAGAGGTGGATTTTCATAAACTTTTATCCAAAGTAACAAGATTCTCACATTCAGTGTAAAGGGTGTTATGAAAATGTAAAGTTCATTAATATGCTGTATATTTTTATCCCCTTGAATGTAATTTAGAGATTATATACTGTAATAGGATTTATGACATTATACTGTTTAATCTTTAGGGTGTTACAAACACATCAAGGACAGTTGGCGGTAACTGAAGTTTGCCTGCATTTTAAGAATGCATTAGTGTTGCTGTGTATCATGTATTTTTCTAAAAATAAAAATATATATATACTCTTAGAATATTTACAGATTCAAAGATTTTTTTTTTCCTGTAGGCCAAGAATAAAATCTTGAACTTACATGATGAATTAAAGAGGGAATGATTCATTTCTATGGTTAGGTTTTAATAAATACATGAGGGATGATTTTGGCAGTTTTTCAAAGTATTTGTTCCTGTGTATCTGAATTTGCACCTACTCTGTAACCTAACTAGGATTTATAAAATGAAACAATCTCTTCTCTCTAATTTGGCACTTGATAGGAGCTTTGACTTTCAAAGGCAAGTGTATTTTTCTGTCAGGAATGTCTTGCCATTCTAAAATAAGACAAGTAAAAGCAATGTACTAATGAAACTTCTTCACTGCTTTTTTCTTTGTATATAGCAAATACACTGATATTTTACTGGCATAAAATGTGTATTTTAGTTTAGTCTTTAAATTATTGCTCAATGGTTTTTGCTTATTTTAAGCCATTATTATTTCCTTTCTGTTGGATTTGGATAGTTGGGATTGTAAGCTTCTAAAGGGCAAAGAATATATCTTTTCAACTGTGGTCTTGATCAGCAGTCCTCAACTTTTTTGCCACCAAGGACCAGTTTCGTGGAAGAAAATTTTTGCATGGATGGGGGTCAAGGGGATAGTTTCAGGATGAAACTACTGCACCTAAGATCATCAGTCATTAGATTTTCACAAGCAGCTGACAGCTTAGATCCCTTGCAAGCGAGTTTGCAGTAGGGATTGTGCCTTCATGAGACTCTAATGCAGCTGCTGATTTGACAGGAGGCAGAGCACAGGTGTTAAATTCTCGCCTGCCCACTGCTCACCTCTGCTGTGAGGCAGGTTTCCTAACAGGCCACAAGCTGGTACTGGTTGTTCCCCGGTGTTTGGGGACCCCTCTTCTTGACAGTGTCATACACAGGTAGACACTTTTAAGCTGTTTGATATCATTGTTTCCACTTTGGGAGATGGGAAGATGAACGTAATGAAATGAGGAAAGTGGCTATGCTATTAAAGATATGTGGATATCTGATTTCTCACAGAATTGGCTCTCATTAAAAGATAAAAGTGGCAGTTTTATGAAGTCTTTTTGCCCTATTTTGTGTTGGGTGTTCAGTACAGATGCAATTTTCTGTTTTGCTTTGTTTTTTTGATGCAGTCGGTTGAATCCACTGTTGTCGAACCCATGGATATGAAGGCATGACTGGCCTGGGTTGAAAGGTCTTTTCTATTAGAACTTAAAAGTACTATACCACTTTCTTTTGTTCTCTGTGGTTCCTGATGAGAAATTCTCAGTTTTTAAAATTTTGTTCCTTTATGAGTAATGCAAATGAAACTTAAGAATTTGAAAATTTGAGTTTTCAACCATTATTTACTCAAATACTTTTTCTTTCTCCACTATGCTCTCTTCTTCCCTTCTGGAACTTGACGAAATGAATATTAGACCTCTTGATACTGTTGTCCCATAAGTCCTTGAAGTTTTTTATTTTTATTTATTTATATTTTATTGTTTTAAGAGACAGGATCTCACTGTGCCATCTCAAACTTCTGAGCTCAAGCAGTCCTCCTGCTTCCACCCCCTCAATAGCTGGAACTATGGATGTGTGCCATCATGCCTGGCTAATTTTTTTAATCTTATTTTTTGTAGTGTTGGGATCTCACTGTTGTCCCAGTCTGGTTTTGAATGCCTGGGCTCAAGTGATCCTCCCACCCCAGCCTCTCAAAGTGATAGGATTAGGTGTGTGCCACCATGCCCCGCCCCTGAGGTTGGCTGGTTGGTTGGTTGGTTCCTCCAATCCCTACCACCACCCATCCACCTCCTCTCCCCACTTCTCCTCCCATCCTATGCGCAGACCCTACGGTTAAGTAGGTTGGTTTGCTCCCTCCCTCCTTAGGATTTCAGATTCCTTTCCTTTCCTCTCCTCTCCTCTCCTCTCCTCTCCTCTCCTCTCCTCTCCTCTCCCCTCCCCTCCCCTCCCCTCCCCTCCCCTCCCCTCCCCTCCCCTCCCCTCCCCTCCGCTCTCCTTTTTCCTTTCCTTTTTTCTTTCCTTTCCTTTCCCTTCCCTTTCCCTTCCCTTCCTTTCCTTTCTTCCTTTCCTTCCTTCCTTTTTTCCTTCCTCCCCTTCCTCCCCTTCCTCTCCTTCCTTCCCTTCCTTCCTTCTTTCCTTCCTTCCTTCTTCCCTCCCAGACTGAATATTTTCTATAAATCTATCTTCAAGTTCACTGACTCTTTCATTATCAGTTTAGCTATCTGCCTGTCTAATGGGATTTTCAGTTTCTGAATTTTCCATTAGATTCTTCTTTATATCTTCTATTTTTTGAGGTGACTTTCCATATTTCTGTTCATCCGAGAGTATTTGCCCGTGGCTTTAAAGTCTTGGTAAGGTAAATCCGTAATCGCAGACAGTCCAATATTTGACACACAGGCTGGACAGATTTGAATAAGACTGCAAAGGTTTTGTAAAGGAAACGCATTTGAATTACCACTTAGAGAAGGCTGGTTATTTTAGGGTTAATCCCATGCATGCACAGTTTGGAGGGGTAAGCCTAGGAGTTTAAAAAAAACTTATTGGGCCACTTTCCTGACCTTCTCGCTCTTTGTAATCTCTCTGGTACTTTTTGGTTGCCTAGTCCTACCCTCTTTATACTTCCAGTTACAGAGCTGGAGCTTTATTTAGTTACTCTCTTCTGCTTGCAGCTGTGCCCATACTGGGGCCAGCTAGCAGGAGACAGAAAAAAATTAAGCAACAAGAATTCTTGCCACACTCTTGATGAGGCAGGTTTGCTACCTCAGAGTTTTAGACTTCTGCAGACCCCACTGTTGCTACTGTCACTGCTTCTACCACCATCTTGATTGCTAAGGGGCTGGGTACAGAGGATGTTGAAAAGAAAAAAAAAACCTAGGGAATTTTCTTCATTCTAAGTATTAGGAGACTTTGTTCCTGCTCCTCAAGCTAGAACTAGAGGGCTTCTTACAGAGCTCTTTGTCTATCCCTGCCTACTTCCAGATTTCAGCTGCTTTGAGTCTAGGCCAGAGGATACTAAAGGGGGGAAAATGGTAAACCATCTGGTTGATGTTAATATAAATTCTCATCTCATTCCCCAGTCTGCCTCAACTAGCTGCTTTATGCATTGTCCAGGTTTTTTGGATTCAGTGGAAAAGACAAGGTAGCTTGTGCTTATTCCATTTTACCTGGAGTTGGAACTCCTAATATATTTTGAAATCACCAAAAATGTTAAAACATGAAATAACTGTAACTCTAATTTATGGGTTTCCCAATATTCTTTGACTTTATTCTTCACATTTAAGAATACATGCATTAGAACCCACACAAGGAAACGGTCCCATTTCTGGGTGCTTGAAAGACATTTTGGGCGCTTGAAGCCATTGAAACTTTTGCTGCCTCAGAGAAGCAGGATAATTAAATTTTTGCCTATGGAAAAAAGTAATTTACCTATTTTTATGTTTTTTCTAATTTGTCATAAGATTATAGACCAAAGATCTAACAGCTGTTTTCTAGAACAAGTTTCTTTTTGTTTGTTGTAGTTATTTGAAGTATATTAGGTTTTTCTTCTTTTAAATCACTAGTATATTTTGAAAGTATATTGAACTTTTTTTGTCATATTTTTTCTCCTCTTTTACATTTCTTCTTACCTTTTTGTCCTTTATGTTTTTTACACTGTATTTCTTTAGATTCTTCACCCCTACTCTCCATGCTCCCTACTTCCACCCCACTAAAATGATGGATAGGATTTATGTAGGGGTGCTGCTCTGAGAGTTTGAACTCTGATTGAGAGAAAATCCCCACCCCCAAAGGCTGTCTGCATCAGCTGTCCCCCTGGCTAATTAGAATTCCAAAGGGCATTAATAACCATTTAAATTAATCCGATTATACCTGCAGTTGCTAAGGTAAGGTTCAGGCTGTTTAACCCTCTATTAATGAACGCAAACATGAATCAGAACTGGGTAGGAATTTTACACTTTATTTTCGTTTTTACCCAAAAAAAGAAAACCATTTCACCTGCCCTTTGTAGCAGTCTAGGTTGCAACAATGTAAGGAAGCCTTGCCATTAATTCAGCCTTCATTCATAGACCAAAGCTAAATTGCTCCATCTTGTGAAAATGCATTTGCATTGTTTGTAAAAGTCCTTTGGGGGCAGAGCTGTAGAAAACCACCTAACAGCAAATAATCCTTTAGTTAAATGCAAAGGTATTATAAAGAGCTAAAAATGCACTTCCAGCAACTAATGTTACAATGATAATTTGACAATAGTAGTCTCCCAAGGGGCATTAAACAGGTGGAAAAAGAGCTACAGTTCCACACAACTTTAGTTAAAAAGGAGTGGAAATTGAATGACCAGTCTTAAGAGCCAGAAGAAAGTCTATAGGGTTATGTAGTCCAGATTCTTTCATATAGGAATTCTTTCTCCAACATAGTAGACATGGTCACCTAGTTTCTTTGTAAACATCTCAGTTACAGCAAGTATTAATAAGGCAACCCATCTCATAATCAGATACCTTGTTATTGTCAGAGAATCCTGATCTGAAATTAATAACTATTATTTTTCTTTCATTTTATCTCTTGAGCCGTATCAAATTATTGCAGTATAGCTCGTTGCCCTCATTCCTATTCCCTGACCTTACCATATTTTCTTCTTTAGATCAGGTGTGTATTACAGGGGATTTTTGAAATGTAGAACTTTATGGGAGAATAAAATGTTCAGTAACATGGTTGTAAGAGAGCACTTTTCATACATGGTTGAAGCTGAAAATTTTTAAAGCAAGAAAAGGGTCAGATGAAATATCTTTCCATGTAATCAGCTATTTCTTGAAGAGTTATTCCTTTTACTGTTAATGTGTGTGTCACTTGTGGAAAAGCCTAGATTCAAGAACTAAGAAAAATTGGTTTGAGAAAAAGACGTCTACTGGAATCTGTATGGCAGTTCTTCAACAAAGATATCTGTTAGTCAATAGATGTCATCCCCAACACCTGTCTAAAATGATTCATGTCTTTTCCTGATTACCACTTACAGATTTTTCCCTTTTTTAAGAAAACTTTACACAAAATGTAAACTTCATACATTGGGATTATTCCTTAGTCTGAATCTTTTCTTTGAATGAAATAAGCTTTGGGATGCTTATTTAGATGTTCAATGGAACAGTGTGGAGAACAGTAATTGTGTTTGGGCTAAAGAATTAATCCATTTAGTCATGGGAAGCTCTACTTAGCTTTTCCATAGCAGCTGAATTGTGGTGCAACTTTGGGGCTATTTTAGGATTGTAACCTTAAATAGAAATGAAAGTTTATTTGTATTGATGAACATATGCTTTTGAATAATGAGCCATTGACTTGATACCAATGAAAGTGAAGTTGTTTTTCAATTCAGTTATTTTATGTTTGAACATGAATTAAAAGCTACATCTTTGTATTGCTGAAATAAAAAAAAATCAGTAACATTTTAACAGAAAGTGTTTTAATAAGCACTGAATATGGTGGCTTCAGAAGGGTTGTAGCTTTAAAAAATTCTTAGGTTATTAGTACACTTTTGTACTGTGTAAATCAGACATTGTAACAAATTTATTTTTATTAACTAAAATTCTCCTATAATAGAAAATTTTACTGCATTTTGACATCCATCAGGCCAAAGAAAGATGTTCAGAGAGTCTTATTTCTGTCTCACCAATAATTGTCCCATATTTTATGTAAAACATTCTTTAAAATTGTTTAAACGATTGCACAAAAGGAAATTTTCCAAGGGATGTAAGTTGCCTGCCACTGTACTATGGTCTGCCAGTGTCTACAGCCTGGAGAAAAATCTAGTAGCTGTTTAAAAAAAAAAAAAATTGTGTTTATCATAGCCTGTTTATGTTGTTGAATTTTCTGTTGTTTTATATACAATTTTATATGAGCTACCACTAATTAATGCAGTTTATATGCAGTGTCTATCCTCAGCAAGGAATGAGGTCGTAATCCTGGCCTGCTACAAAATATATGCTACAAAAGCTGGGCATATATCTACCAAGGAAGAATTTATCTGCCTTTAGGAATTTCTCTCTCCCTCTTTCCTAATCAGTGCAAATCCATCAGAGTCACCTGAAATCTCATCTTTTCCATGAAGCTTGGCCTGTGTGACCCATGTAACCTGATATCCTCGTCTTCAAAATTATGGTTTGAACGCCTAGCCCCTTTCCCTCTTGCAGCATTTTCATTATGATTTTCAGGCTTACATTCAAACTCAGACATTGCTAATATTCTTTGAACTCCTCTCTGGCACTTAACTTTCCTATCCCACACAATTAAGTACTCTGACTAATCTTATACTTAGGGTGAAGTTTTCATACAAATGTGGATATGTTGAAAATAGGCTCTAAAGAATTGGATACCTGCTAATCTATGATAGTGGCCTTTCAGTATATTAAAGAATAATTCTCTTTTTGAGTGAGTATTTTTAATAGAAAATTAGATAATGGTTAAAACTCAAATTGGAGTACTTGATTCCACTGTGATTTAAGAGATAATACAGAGGTCCTATAAGAGACTTTAGAGTTTACTTATACATAGTAAGTGGTAGGTCCGTGTAGAGTTAAGTAGCAAGAGCCTTGCAACTCAAGAGCAAGACTCTTAGATAATATAGGTAGAGAGTCAAGCAGAATGAAACAGTGGATTTAGTGTAGGGAATGGAATTATTTGGAGTAATGGTATTGGGAAAACATGTCTGAATAGGTAATAGAGAGTGTGTGGAGTTAATACAGACTCTGGAGGTACTTGGAGGATTGGGGTAGAGCTTGGTGTTGCACAGATATTGTACCTTAAGCTTAAGTGGTGTATTGTTGATTTTTATGGAGCATTTATTCCTTTTTTTTTTTTAAATTTATTCTTTTTAAAGGGAAGATTTATTTGGGTAGTGTCCTTGTTAACTTCAAGAAGGCTTCTCTGTGAAATTATGCTGGAATTCATTTTAAGGATGTAAATCCCATAAATCCACAGCTTGGGTAACAAATTGAATCACTAACAAATAGAAGGAATTTAAGAGAAAAATCCTGTTTATAGAAGAATTGCTGATATTATATTACAAACAGTTATTATATATACAAATTCTCTATCCAAAGGATGTCCTTGTATGTTGTTGAAATCATTGTCACTGCCTACTCTCTTTTGAGTATAGAAGAACAAGAACTCAGATTTCTTGGATTCTCTCTTTCTCTCTCATTTCTTTTTTTTTTTTTTTTTTTTTTTGAAATGGGATCTCACTCTGTTGCCCAGGCTGGAGTACATTGGCACGAGCTTGGTTTATTGTAACCTCCACCTCCCAGGTTCAAGCGATTCTTACACCTCAGCCTCCCTAGTAGCTAGGATTACAGGTGTGCACCACCACACCTGGTTAGTTTTGTATTTTTAGTGAAGATGGGGTTTCACCATGTTGGCTAGGCTGGTGTCAAATTCCTGACCTCAAGAGATCCGCCCACCTTGGACTCCCAAAGTGCTGGGATTACAGGCGTGAGACACTGCGCCCGGCCAGATTTTTTATAACAGCAGATCCCTTATAAATGTATCCCTTTGTACACCTAAATGCCTGAATCATATATTTGACAAATTTATTAAACAAAAATCTGTTATTTAATTCACCACTAGGAACGTTGCAGAAGAAACTACAAAATAAGTTTTTTTTGTTTATTCTCTTATCTCCTTTAGATATGTGAAAAATACCACTCATAAGCCGTGTTTGTGATATGATCATGCAAACCAGTCTGTTTTGCCTCTAATGTAGCAGTTTAATGAGGGGGAAGATGACTATCCTGGGGTGAATATAAAATGTGTCATGAAAAGGAAACAATTGCTTGTGAATCCTGGAGAATCTGGTTAAGGGAGTATTTGAATATGTGGAGGAAAAGAAAAGGCATTGTAAACCGGAAGAATAGATAGGGAGAACAGTTTGAGCAAATTGTTTTAGGAGGTATCTTTAATGTAGTAAAGACTTATTATAACTTAATGTGGTAGTGATTTAATATGAATCAGCTGGAAGAGACACTACCTACAAAACTAGTAATTTAGTCCAAAGTTTGAGGAGCAACTTATACTAGGTTGGTAATGGTATTAGTGCAAGTAAATAAAATACTACCAAAATAATTTTGAAATTAGTCACCAGGACTTAATGACTTGTTAAAAATGTTAATGGAGAGAAGAGAGATTGTAGGTTTGTGTGATTTTAAAAATAATTCAACCACTGATAGCAATAGGGAAGTTGAAAGGAAGGGCACAGTCCAGTTTAGTTTTACATGTGTGGGGTTTGAATTTTCTGTATTTGATTTTGGTGAAGGAATTATGAGGATACTTCAAAAAATAAGTCTAGAATGTTAGTGTCAAATTCAGATAGAGAAATAATATGTAATTTTTTGGACATGGAATGAAAATCCCAGAAATCAAATAATGCACCAGTTTTATGATTTTGGCACACTCAAACTTCTGCCCTCTGTTTCTCTGGGTTACTCTGTCCAGTACAAAAATAGGCTTGCTATGTATTTTGAATGAATAATCAAAGAGTGAATGGTTCTTCGTGACAAAGCTGTTTATTATAGATGCAGCCATTTTGCCATATCTCTGATGGAACTAATAATAATTGTGTCTACTTAATTTTGATAGTAAGTCCTGTGTCTCAGGTTGTTCAAATGAACAAATAAAACTTTCGATTTTTATGGCAGATAAAAGAATATTTGAAATGGAAGGAGACCTGATGCAAAGAAAAAGACATTATTTTTAGTGGTGCAGCGATTTTGGGACTACTTACAGTAGAACCTATTCTTTATAGAGAATATTGTGTTTTATTTTTCTATTTTGTTTTTCTTTGCTATCTAGCTTTGTTTCATAGTGAACATTTTTAGCACCATAAAAGTTAATGTAATCAGATTTAGCAGATTATTATTTAAATCTGTGCATTTAAAATTAACTTCTTGCTCCAGTGTTCATTTTTGGATTTTCTGTTTTTTATATAAATATTTGATTAAAAAGCTTTCTGTTTAATAAAATTTAGTGTTATTATTTTAATGTCATTTGAGGACATTTTAAAAACCCTCACAAAATATCTAGGATATTGTTTTAATCTATAGCCTTCTAAGTAGAAATTTTAAAAATTGGGAGGTACACTTTTTTGTGTGAAGAATAAAGCTTGTATTAATGACATTACGTATTGGATAGTATTTTAATAATTATTAAAATGATTAAAATTTGTTATATGTTAAACATTTAAGTGCATGTTGAGTTTATCATTTGAATACATAGTACTCTTTTAAATTATTTGTGTGTTATGAAGAAAAGGTCACTATGTTTTATTTTTATAAGGTAGAAAAACAATCCAGAATGATAATCAAAGCCAAGGTAGAGGAACTTGTTAAACACTTTAAAATTAGACTTCCCCCATACCCCCAACCTCTAGTGTGATACTTTGAAGGCAGCTGCTACAGATAAACTCTGGAGCCCCAGATGGTGGTTGCCTAATCCTCATGAGAATTCATGTCCTGGAAGCAGCTCTTATCTCTTCAGACCTGACATTGTCTGTGAGCTTTTGCTAAGGAGGGAATAATATAAACATGCTATGCATGAGTTTCACTTCTTGAATATGTCAAAGACACAGGAAGTTGTAACAAAGTATAAGAAGAACCGAGTTCACATTTATTGAAAATGTTATATAAAGCAGTTGATGTTAGCTTGTGATGAGTGATGGGGTGCGGTCTGGAAAGAAAGGCACAGTGAACTTTTTTTTGAGGGGAGAAGTGAAAATGCCGGTCTCAGTGTTATGATTTCAGAGATGTAGGTTTGTCCTTAAGTGTGCAGTACCCAGAAAAATTCAGTTATTTGATCTAATGTAAGAATGTAGAATAATCATCCCTTCTGTAAATGAATATTCTGGCTTTTATTTTCTATGCAGTAGTCCTCTCTGTTTCAAAAGTCAAAACAGCAATTGCACTATTCTGGATTTGATGTTTTGTTTAGAAAAAGTTCCTGAAATCTGATCTGTGAGATCTGGGCAAGTGACAACTACAAATGGTTGTCTATTTGGCATAGCAGCCAAATGTTCTGAAGTAAAATTGTGGATACTTTATCTGCCTAAGGCAGTGTCTCATTTAATATATGAGCAGGGATGTTGGCATTGCCATCATGAATAATTGTTGCATCAACCACCACTTGATGTTATGACTCTATAAGGAATAAGGGGGGGTTCCCATCATAGAAAATGATAAAATTTGTAATCAAATGGGAAACTGTAGTGTTCCTTTTAAAGCCTAAGCCTGTCTTTCAAATCTGAGATCTCTTTCCTCTGAATAACCTGTTATCCAATCACTCTGGCTCTCTTACTTGTCCCAGAATCTGTGGTGCCCTGTTACGTTTTCATACCTTTTTTCATTTTATTTCATCATTCTGTAGAGCCCTTCCTCAAAAAAGCTTCTATTCATCCCATGAGACCTAGCTAAAATATCACTTGTTCTGTGGAGTCTTTCTCAGACTGAATCATTTTATTTTCTCCCAGAATGCTATAACCAGAGTAATCTTTGTAAATTAAAGATTTGATTATGCCTCAAAAAAAAGTTTTGATAGTAATTACATTTTATATCAAACTTAGTGTATCAGCCTAGTTGTCTCTGTCTTCATTTGTCCAGCTGATCACATATCTTTGTCACAGAACAACTTGCTGTTATTCCTTCCTCTGAGTCTACTTTATGCTCTCTTTTGCCCTGGAGTGCTCCCATTTCTGTCCATTTTAGTCTTCCTCATTTTTAAAGACCTAGAGTCTATGAGGAATTAAGATAATACAAAGTGGTAAGTGTTTGGTGCCAAAAGAGAAAGAATTCAGTTGGCATACTTACGGAAGGCATATTATAAGTATGTTGTGTTTGCCTTGTCTGTTCGATTGGGAGGTCCTAATGATAGAGCTTGCTCCTTTAAACTTGTGTATACCCTGCAGTGTCTACTACAGTATCTGAGGAAGAGGTATAGGAGGAGATTTATTTGAAAGCTGAATAAGAAAGAACTGGGTAAAACCTGGGCTTGGTTAGATAGGATAGGTGATAGAGTGAAGGAGGAGGCAGCAAAGACATGTTTAGTAAGTTTTTTGCATTGAATTAACTGATTGACCTTTGTTATGTTTGTCATATTTTCCTTGCTCTTTGAAATTCTTTTGCCCAGTGTATGCTAAAGTAGTCTGAAACAAACTACCTACCACCTGTATCTCTTAATCTACCCACTGAGCTCATTTTTTATTGCTTCCTTTTTCTGTCACATTTGCCACACCCTCACCACCTGTATTCTCTTGGGTTCTGTTTCCCTAGCACTTTAAATGGCTAATGAAAACATGCTCCAGATGATACTGTTTTCATCATGGTATCTCGCCACTTTGTTTTCTTGTTTAAAAGAACAAACAGCAAAAGAAAAAGACACAAACTGCTGGTTTATAGCCTAGCTGGCTCAGATTTCTGGAATTCTTGTCTTTGCTATTCTGTCATTCATGGTTTCTAATGTTTCTTTTTCTTTTCTTTCTCTTCTCTCTCTTTTCTTTCCTTTTTTTTTTTTTTTTTTGAGACGGAGTTTTGCTCTTGTTACCCAGGCTGGAGTGCAATGGCGCGATCTCAGCTCACCGCAACCTCCGCCTCCTGGGTTCAGGCAATTCTCCTGCCTCAGCCTCCCGAGAAGCTGGGACTACAGGCGTGCGCCACCATGCCCAGGTAATTTTTGTATTTTTAGTAGAGACGGGATTTCACCATGTTGACCAGAATGGTCTCGATGTCTTGACCTCGTGATCTACCCGTCTCGGCCTCCCAACGTGCTGGGATTATAGGTGTGAGCCACCGCGCCCGGCCCCCTTTTTAAAAAAAAAAGAAAAAAAAAAAAAAAAAAAAGATGGAGTTTCACTCTTGTTGCCCGGGCTGGAGTGCAATGTCGTGATCTTGGCTCACTGTAACCTCCGCCTCCTGGGTTCAGGCGATTCTTCTGCCTAAGCCTTCCAAGTAGTTGGGATTACAGGTGCCTACCACCATGTCCTCATAATTTTTTGTATTTTTAGTACAGATGGGGTTTCACCATGTTGGTCAGGCTGGTCTTGAACTCCTGACCTCAGGCAATTCGTCTGCCTTGGCCTCCCAAAGTGCTGGGATTACAGGCGTGAGTCACTGTGCTAGGCCCTACTGTTTCTTTTTCTTAACTCACACTGCTCCCATTTCTGCCTTCCCATTTGTGCACCACCATTTTTTTTTCTTCTTTTTTCTTTTTTCTTTTTTTTTTTTTTTTTTTTTGAGACAGAGTTTCGCTCTTGTTACCCAGGCTGGAGTGCAATGGCGAATGGCGCGATCTCGGCTCACCGCAACCTCCACCTCCTGGGTTCAGGCAATTCTCCTGCCTCAGCCTCCTGAGTAGCTGGGATTACAGGCACGCACCACCATGCCCAGCCAATTTTTTGTATTTTTTAGTAGAGACGGGGTTTCACCCTGTTGACCAGGATGGTCTCGATCTCTTGACCTCGTGATCCACCCGCCTCGGCCTCCCAAAGTGCTGGGATTACAGGCTTGAGCCACCGTGCCCGGCCCACCACCATTATTATAAATGCTTTATATTCTCTCTCTTGATTGGGTTACACATTCTTTTATTCTTACTTCCTATTCTTAATCCTTTGTATTTTCTCTGTCATTTTGTTTTTCTAATTTCCTCTCTATTTTTCTGTTTTCTTCTCCATATTCACTTCCTTTTTTAAATTATCTTTCAGCTCTCATCCTTTTTTCATTCTTCACTGTGTATCATTAAAAAATAAAAACAAACGCAAAAATGAAAGATAAAACTCCTGGCTGTATCCAGGCCTCATTTTGTGCTTAATTTCCATATTTCCCATTGCTTTAATTAGAGCTGACACCAGGTTTTCCCCTTCATTTATGACTTTTCATTGCTTTCTTCATATTCTTTCCCCATAACAAATCTTAAAAAGCTGTAATCCCAAATATTCTCCATCATCATCATTTCCGATTCCATGTGCTTGCTTCTTCCATTTTTCTTTCAGTGATTTTATATGTGTGTGTTTATTAAAGCCCTAAAATGGGGAAACCATGGCTGATGGGCAGCTGTGAGTCCTGCAATGCTGGCTTTCCTACCTCTTAGAAGCCTTTTGGTGAGGATAGAAGCAGGAGACATTTCATAAAAAGAGAACGAAGAGTCAAATAAGAAATTTGATTGTGTTTATAGCTGTGCGTAAATTATGCTTTGTAGAAAATACAGTTGGAAGTGTCATTGAAGAACAGGAGTAGACCAGAAGTATGGACCATTGAGAGGCTTTCTGCTTAAAGCTATTTATCTTTTCTTCCCTTCCTCTGTGACTCATACCTACTTTTCATTAGAAATACATGTGGTTTAACTGGTCTTTGTTTTAAATGAAAATGTTCTGTATATTAAGTCTTCATCATACTTTGTGTGAATTAATCTTAAGATTGCGAATATAAATTTTTACTTTTGAGTGTGAGGGAAGGACAGTAGAGGAGAGCACTAATGGGTAGAAGTGCTCATGTTCAGCAGGGGCTATGGGAGACAAGGGTATCATTGCATTCTTTTGTAACTTTTGTTTTAAAGTCATGAATTTTTAAAATGAAGAGGCTATTAGTGAGAATCTAGTTTAATTTCTTTATTTTATAGGTAAAAAAATCATCCAGAGAGATTTACTTGTTCAGGTCTTAACAGCTTGTTAGTGATTTGAAAGGGCCAGTTCTATCCATTGTCTTTTTAACACCGTATTGTTTTTGTATTGCAGTGGCTTTCTAGCCATTCCTGGACTTGAAGTTGGAAGAAAAGGATCAGAGAGAAAGAGACAAAAAGTAATATGTATCTGTGCCCTTCCACCTTCTCCTTCTTTTCTTCTTTTATTGTCAGTATAATATTCTAGTTTTCTATATCTGGAGAACAGATCCTACTTATACAGCTAATGAGCTGTTTTATTGCAAATATTAGAAAACAAAAATGTTAGAGCTTTCTTAAGGAGGAAGGTAACAATATATTTATTTAAAAGGCTTTTTGTGCTGTTTTATTTATGTTCATCAAAAATACAAGATAACTTTTTGTCTAGAAAATCTGAATGAGTGGGAAGGAAGCAAAATCTGACTGGAGAATCCAGTGGTCCAGAGTTACTTTAAGAAGTGAATGTGTTTAAATCAGCAGGGCCCAATGGCATGCATCATAGGGCATTAAAGATGTGGCAGATGCCATTGCAGAGGCACTAGCAAATTACTGTGCACAGGATGTGAAAAGGGCAGAGTAATGGTAGGGCTTCTAAGCCACCACTTTTGTTAATCTAGTGCTCTTTACCACCTTCCCCCAAAGCTATAGAAACAAAGAAGCAATACAAGACTCACACTCTCTGCATTGCACTAGCCTTTGAAAACACTATTTACCCAGCTATACCCTATTTTCCCAACTTAAACATTCTAAATATAAATCCAATATAGGTTTTAAGAGCTTGTATAATGTCTGTGGAAAATAGAGAATAGAAATAGGGCTTCTATTCACAAGTGTTTCTTGAATCCCAGTTTTTAGAGTACATGTAGCATACTGTATCATTTGATCGTCTAAGCAACTCAGAATGTCTCTGATATAATGCATAAAGATAACGATAGCGTAGCATGCAATACAAAAATTACATTATTTGGATTCATTTTGTATTATTAATCCAAACCTTTTTATTTGCTTGTTTCTATTATGTACCTTGTCTGCTTCCACAAAAAGATTTGAGCTAGATTGGGATAACATGCATGTACAACAGGACAGCTGAAGATAAAGTCAAAGAGTAAACAATCAAGTAATGTTACCTCTTATAGGAACCTGAAGTGCAATGATTATTGCACTTAGATTTTAAATTTAACGCTTAGCTTTGGCAGTTAAAGCAAGGGGAAATCTAATGAATTGTTTTAATTGTTTAATTATTTAAAGAGAAGCACATTACTTTTTAACCTTAAATCATGGTTATTTAAATACACATTGTATTATGTCTGTAAAATTTGTTGTTTGTTTTTAGAGGAGGGGTCTTGCTCTGTTGCCCAGGCTGGAGCACAATGGCCCGATCACAGCTTACCATAACTTCCACCTCTTGGGCTCAAGTGATCCTCAGTCTCCCCAGTAGCTAAGACTAAGTTGTGAGCCACCATGCCCAGCTAATGTTTAAGTTTTTTGTAGAGATGGGGTTTCACTATGTTGCTCAGGTTGATCTTGAACTCCTGGACTCAAGTGATCCTCCTGCCTTGGCCTTCCACAGTGCTGGGATTACAGACGTGAGCCCATCATGTCTGGCCCTTACAACTACTTTAGAGTAAGGACCATATGGACTCATGTTTGTCTCCATCTCATTTTTTAGCAAAGTTGAACAAATGGTTGAATATAGTTTCTTCTGAGGAAAGTAACTTCTTTTGGCACTGGAATCCAGTAGAAAATTTGGCTTCTGGAATCTTATGAACAAAATACTGAGTAATATAAGTCATCGATAATTCTTTTAGCCAATGTTTTATAAGCCATCCAAGATGGCTGATCACTAACAGCTCGGGATTGTAGCTCCCACTGAAAGCGCTAAGAATGAGAGGACGCCACACCTTCACGTGAATTCTTGTTGCTCACGCACCAGGAGATTCCCAGCGGAGGAGCCCCACGGGTCGCCAGCGCGACTCTTGTGACCGGCGAGGCGGTTTTGCCGGCGCCTTGGAGCGACGGTTCTTGGTGCAGAGTCGGAAAAGCACCATTAATCTTAACGCCGCTGATTTGGTCGGTGCAGTGGGTTGCTCAGATTTCGGCGCTGAGAATCAGTAAGTTGGACGTCCACTCAGAAACCTAATTACAAAGACGGTGAATTCAAAGACCACAGATGGATAAATTTATAACGAAGGGAGGAAAATGGCCAAAAAAGGCTGAGAATGCCCAAGATCAGAACGCCTCTCCCTCAGCGGGGGATCACAGTTCCTCATCAGCAACGGAACAAGGCTTGATGGAGAACGAGTGTGTTCCAATTACAGAAGCAGGCTTCAAAATGTGGATAATGAGAAACTTCTGTGAATTAAAAGAACTTGTTTTAACCCAATCTAAAGCAACTAAGAACTTTGAAAAAAGATTTGACGAAATGTTAACAAGAATACACAATTTAGAGAGGAATATAAGTGAATTGATGGAGCTGAAAAACACAATAGGAGAACTTCGTGAAGTATGCACAAGTTTTAACAGCCGAATTGATCAAGCAGAAGAAAGGATATCAGAGGTCGAAGACCAACTCAATGAAATAAAACAAGAAGACAAGATTAGAGAAAAAAGGATACAAAGGAACGAGCAAAGTCTCCAAGAAATATGGGACTATGTGAAAAGATCTAATCTACGCTTGATAGGTGTACCTGAATGTGACGAAGAGAATGAATCCAAGCTGGAAAATACGCTTCAGGACATTATTCAGGAAAATTTTCCCAGCCTGGTAAGGCAGGATAATATTCAACTCCAGGTAATACAGAGAACACCACAGAGATATTCCTCAAGAAGAGCAACTCCAAGGCACATAATCGTCAGATTCACCAGGGTTGAAATGAAGGAGAAAATACTAAGGGCAGCCAGAGAGAAAGGTCAGGTTACCCACAAAGGGAAGCCTATCAGAGTTACAGCAGATCTCTCAGCAGAAACCCTACAAGCCAGAAGAGAGTGGGGGCCAATATTCAACATCCTTAAAGAAAAGAACTTTCAACCCAGAATTTCACATCCAGCCAAACTAAGCTTCACATGTGAAGGAAAAATAAAGTTTTTTGTGAATAAGCAAGCACTCAGAGATTTCATCACCACCAGGCCTGCTTTACAAGAGCTTCTGAAAGAACCACTACACATATGAAAGGAACAAACAGTATCAGCCTTTCTAAAAAAATAAAAAGAGCATCAATATAATGAAGAATTTACATCAACTAATGGACAAAATAGCCAGCTAATGGCAGTATTAAACTCACATATATTATTATTAATTCTAAATTTAAATTGACTAAATCCCCTAATCCAAAGACAGGCAATTTGAATAAAAAACTAAGGCCCATCGGTATGCTGCATCCAGATCCATCTCGCATTCGAGGATACACAAAGACTCCAAACAAGGGATGGAGAAAGATTTGCCAACCAAACGGAGAGCTGAAATAAATAAATGAAAAGCAGAAGTTGCAATTAAGCGACAAAGATCAAAGGAAGCAAGGAGGGACGTTATATGATGGTAAGGGGATCAATGCAACAACAAGAAGAGCTAAAGATCCTAAATGTGTACGCACCCAATGCAGGAATGCGCAGACGTACGGGACTTATGGAGAGACTTAGACTCCCACATAATAATAGTGGGAGACTTCAACATTAATATTAGACAGATCAATGAGACAGAAAATTAACAACGATATTCAGGACTTGAACTCAGATCTGGAACAAGTAAATGTAATTAACATTTATAGAACTCTGCACTTTAAATATACAAAATATACACTCTTATCAGTACCACATCTTATCAACTTAGAAGTTTAAAAGAAATCTTGGTTGGCTCCTTGTTTGCTATTCTCTTCCCTCATTTTCTTTCATGTCTCCATTATTAAGGACAATTATAGGCATACCCATATTTAGACTGCATTCTAGCCCGGGCAATAAAGCAATACCCCCATCCTCTCTCCTTCTTCCTCTTTCTCTTTCTTCCTCTTCTTTATTCTTTTAAAAAGAAAAAAAAAAAAAAAAAAAAAAAAAAAAGAAAGGAAACAAAATGATTCTTTGCATAGCCCTTGCTTTTGTTAAACCCACAGAAACTACAGGGGGCAACTAGGAAATACAGGGTGGCATCTTGAACAAATCATGAGATTTTGAGTCAAATGGACCCAAGGCTAGTCCCATACCTGCTTCAGTTTCTGTGACGTTGGACAAGCTATATAACCTTGCTGAATTTTACAGATTTCTTCATTTGTAAAATAGGGCTAATAATAATTTTTTCAAAGGCATTTTGGTTTGTTTAAATGAAGTAATCCAGGTACTCACTAGTTTCTTTTGAGAGAAATTATTTTTCTTTTTAAATTTATTTTTTTTTTTTACTTTAAGTACCAGGTTACATGTACAGGATGTGCAGGTTTGTTACATAGGTATATGTGCGCCATGGTGGTTTCCTGCACCCACCAACCCATCACCTAGGTTTTAAGCCCTACGTGCATTAGCTATTTGTCCTGATGCTCTCCTTCCCCTACACCCCCACCAACAGACCCCAGTGTGTGGTGTTCCCCTCCCTGTGTCCATGTGTTCTCATTGTTCAACTCCCACTTACAGGTGAGAACGTGATGTTTGGTTTTCTGTGCCCTTGTGTTAGTTTTCTGAAGATGATGGCTTCCAGCTTGATCCATGTCCCTGCAGAGGAAATAATCTCATTCCTTTTTGTGGCTGCGTAGTATTCCATGGTGTATATGTACCACATTTTCTTTATCCATTCTATCATTAATGGACATTTGGGTTGGTTCCATGTCTTTGCTATTGTGAATAGTGCTGCAATAAACATAATGTGTGCATGTATGTTTATAATAGAATGGTTTACATTCCTCTGGATATATACTCAGTAATGGAATTGCTGAGTCAGATGGGATTTCTGGTTCTAGATCCTTGAGTAATTGCCACACTGCCTTCCACAATGGTTGAACTAATTTATACTCCCACTAGCAATATAAAAGCATTGCTATTTCTCCCCAGCTTTGCCAACATTTGTTTTTTTCTTGACTTTTTAATAATCACCATTCTGACAGGGGTGAGATGGTACCCCACTGTGATTTTGATTTGCATTTCTCTAATGATCAGTGATGTTGAGCTTATTTTCATGTTTGTTGGCCATGTAAATGTCTTCCTTTGACAAATGTCTGTTCATAATCCTTTGCATACTTTTTGATAGGGTTGTTTGTTTTTTTCTTGTAAATTTGTTTAAGTTACTTGTAAATTCTGGATATTAGACCTTTAGATTGCAAAAACTTTATCCATTCTGTAGGTTGATAGTTTCTTTTGCTGTGCAGGAGCTCTTTAATTTGATTAGTTGCCATTTGTCAATTCTAGCTTTTGTTGCAGTTGCTTTTGGTGATTTCATCATTAAATCTTTGCCCATGCCTATGTCTTGAATGGTATCACCTAGGTTTTCTTCTAGGGTTTTTATGGTTTGGGGTTTTACGTTTAAGTCTTTAATCCATCTTGAGTTAATTTTTATATAAGGTGTAAAGAAGGGGTCCAATTTCAGTTTTTTTGTACATGGCTAGCCAGTTTTCCCAGCACCATTTATTAAATAGAGAATCCTTTCCCTATTGCTTGTTTTTGTCAGATTTGTCAAAGATAAGATGGTTGTGGATGTGTGGTCTTATTCTGAGTTCACTATTCTGTTCCACTGATCTATATGTCTGTTTTGATACCAGTACCATGCTGTTTTGGTTACTGTAGCTTTGTAGTATAGTTTGAAGTTAGGCAGCATGATGTCTCCAGCTTTATTCTTTTTGCCTAGATTGTCTTGGTTATGTGGGCTCTTTTATTGCTCTATGTGAATTTTAAAGTAGTTTTTTTCTAAGAAGAAACAGTGTTCTGAACTGAACATTGGCTTTTCAGTTAGGCTGACTTAGGATTTTGCTGTTTGACCATGGGCAAAGCACTTACCACATCTGCTATGGTTTGAATGTGTCCTCTAAAGGTTATGTGTTAGAAATTTGATCCCCCATATGGAGGTGTCGGGAAGTGGGACCTTTAAGATATGTTTAGGTCATGAGAGCTCTGCCCTCATGAATGTATTAATGTAGTTATTGTGGGACCAGGTTCATGGTAACAGGAGAATTTTAGCCCCATCATGTGTGTGCTTTAGCACCTGTACAGTATGCATGTTAATTCTCTTGGCAAGAATCTTGCCCTTAACTTGTTTGTTTACAGTACCAACAGCATGTAGGGTAACACTGTAGGCTCTTTCAGGTTTTCCATGGTAACATTTGTGAGGCATTCCTTTTTAAACAGTACCCATTCCCTTTATGTCTACAGTATCACATTTCTCATAGCTTCACATGTATGTGGCCAAAAAAACAACTCTTTTCTAAAAGACCTGGAGAACTATCAGGTGCCTCTCTTACTAGACGACTGTTCCAGCTGAAAGACAACTAGTATACTTTAATACACTTTAAAGTGACTGCATGGTATTTCACAGCTGTATATTTCACAGGTGTGTCATGGTTTATGTCATCTTCGCCCTGTTGATGGGTACTCTGTAAGCTCTACATGTTTATTTGGAGAGGAAAGTTGAAATCATGCATTTGTACAATTGTTGGTTTCTTGGAGATTTTTTTTTTTTTCTTTCAGTGTTGTCAGTCCCTAATTCGTATGTTTTGAAGCCCTATTCTTAGGATTATTAGGATATTTTGGTGAATTGTCCCCCTTTTCATTATTAAATGTCTCTCTTTATTCCTGACAATGTCCTTTGTTCTAAAATCTGCTTTTTCTGATATTAATGTAGGCAGCCACTCTTGCTCTTTTCTGCCATTTTTAAGTCCTTTTATTTTTTAACAGATATGTGTCTAAAAAGTAGGTTTTGTGTAGAAAGGATGGAAGAGGGTTCTTTCCCTGATTTGATGTAGTTCCTTCCATCCCCACACAAGAGAGTAGTCCTTAGCCAGAAACTTGGTGAACCCCATCTTCAGCTTTCCCCCACCACCCTTCCTCTCCCATCTTTTCCCCCCCGCCCTTCCTCTCCCATCTTTTCCCCCCCGCCCTTCCTCTCCCATCTTTTCCCCCTCCTTCCCCTCCCTCCCCTCCTCTTACCTCTCTCCCCTCCCCTCTTCCTCTCCCCTGCTTCCCCTCCTCTCCTCCTCCTCCTCGTTCCTCCCACTTTCCACCTTCTCCTTTCCCTCTTTGTTTTGGCAGGATCTCCCTCTGTTGCCCAGGCTAGAGTGTAGCGGCATAATCTTGGCTCAGCACAACCTGCTGGACTCAGGCAATCCTCCCACCTCAGCCTCCGGAGTAGTGGGGACTACAAGTACAGACCACCATGTCCAGCTAATTTTTGCATCTTTTGTAGAGCTGGGTTTTGCCCATGTTGCCCAGGCTGGTCTCAAAGCTTCTGGGCTCAAGCGATCCACTTGTCTCAGCTTCCTAAAGTTTTGCTGTTACAGGTGTGAGCCTCTAAGCTGGGCTTCGCTTTCTTGGTGGCCAGTTTCTCTGGTATTTTTCCCTGGAAATTCCAGCCACTTTGACCTGTGTACATTCTGTGATCTGTCCTTGACACTCAATTAGATAGATGGGGTCTGGTTTGACTACCTGCTCCTTTACAGGGTGGCTAGGAAACCTTTTCAATGTGATATACTTGGACTATTATAAGATTCAACTTATCTATTGCCTTTCTTTCCAGGATCACTATTCTGCCATGTCTGATCTGTGTCTAATAGTGTTTCAATCTGAGGCAGGGGGATCTCTTGAGGTTAGGAGTTTGATACCAGACTCTGTCTCTCCACAAATTTGAAAAAAAAAAAAAAAAAAAAAAAAAAAAGTTGGTCATAGTGGTATGTGACTGTAGTTCCAGCTACTGGAGACGCTCAGGGGATTGGATCACATGAACCCAGGAGTTTGAGGCTACATTGAGCTATGATCTTACCACTGTACTTGAGCCTGGGTAACAAAGCCAGACTGTGCCTGTGAATGAATGAATGAATGAATACAGTTGTGTTTTCTTACTGCTTAGAGTCGAAGTATATCTGGTCCTTGTTACTCCATCATAACTGAAAGTGTAATTTAGCCTTCATTCTTAAATGATATATTTGGAGCATATAATCTAATTGAAAGCTTTTTTTAATAGCACTTGCAATGTGTATTTCTACTGTGTTCTGGCATTTATTTTTTATATCAGTAGGAAGTTATTTTGTTTTCTGTTTGTTAATTAATGTATAATTTTTCTCTGCCTTCTTTCAAGATTATTTCTGTATTTCAGCTTTCTAGTAGTTTGACAGTGATGTGCCTGGTTGTATGTTTTTTGTATTTATCCTGGTTGGAGGTCAAATTTTTATTCATTATTTCTCCAGACTTTTTTTTTTTGCCTTGTGTTCAAGACTAAAACTTTTTTCTTCATTTTTTACTACCAGTCATTCTTGTATTCCCATAATACATGTGGTAATCCGTTGCTGTGTCCTGCAGTTTATGATGCTCTGTTTAAAACAAACAAAAAAAATAGATTTTCTGTTTGTCAGATTGAATAATTTCTACCAATCTGTTCATGCCTACTAACTTTTCCTTCTATCATATCCAATCTGCTATTTAGCCCATTCAGTGATATTCAAAAATATTTCAGGCTGGGCGTGGTAGCTCACCCCTGTAATCCCAGCACTTTGCGGGGCCAAGGTGGGTGGGTCACAAGGTCAAGAGTTTGACACCAGCCTGGCCAACATGGTGAAATGCCATCTCTATTAAAAATACAAAAATTGCTTCTGCCACGGTCGCCATTGGAGAGTAGCAGCCATGGCTCTTCCGTATCCTATGGCCATGGGCCTCAACAAGGGCCACAAGGTAACCAAGAATGTGAGCAAGCCCAGCACAGTCGCCGCCGTGGGCGTTTGACCAAACACACCAAGTTCGTGCGGGACATGATCCAGGAGGTGTGTGGCTTTGCCCCATACAAGCGGCATGCCATGGAGTTGCTGAAGGTCTCCAAGGACAAATGTGCCCTCAAGTTCATCAAGAAAAGGGTGGGGACACACATTGGGCCAAGAGGAAGTGGGAGGAGCTGAGCGATGTCCTGGCTGCCATGAGGAAAATTGCTGCCAAGAAAGACTGAGCCCCCTCCCCTGCTGTCTCCCTGAAATAAAAAACAGCTGCACCCAAGCCCTGGCTCTGTTGCTGTCCTGGGGTAGGGGAGGTCCTTCAAGCATCTTTTTGGTGCCCAAGACCTGGCCCACCCACCCACCCTTCCTGGGGCAGCAGGCAAGGAGGCCCCATACTGGAAATGACTTTAATGATTAAATAGTTCCTATGCCACACTGAAAAAAAAAAAAATTAGCTGGGCATGGTGGCAGGAACCTGTAATCCCAGCTACTCAGTAGGCCGAGGCAGGAGATTCCTTTGAACCTAGGAGGCAGAAGATGCAGTGAGCCAAGATCATGCCATTGCACTCCAGCCTGGGGGACAGAGTGAGACTCTCAGAAAAAAAAATCGAGATACTATATTTTCTATTTCTAAATTTTCCATTGCTTTGAAAAAATAATTTCTATTTCTCTGGTGTGATTTCCTATCTGTTTAATCATTGCCAGCATTTTTTTCAAATTAATAAATTTTATTTTTGATATTTATGTTCATTTTATCCTTTATGATTGAGGTTTAATGACTATCTTTAAGTTTTTGTTAAGTAACTTATTAGGCCCTCCAGTACTCTGGCCCTCCTTTCTGTGTTACTGTTGTTCACATCAACTTTTTAAATGAGTGATTTGGTGCTCCTGGTTTCTCCAGTGTATTTTCTGTTGTGGCGTTTGTGTTTGTTTGTTTGTTTTCAGGCAGGGTCTTACTCTATCACCCAGGCTGGAGTGCAGGGGCATGATCACAGCTCACTGCAGCCTCAGTCTCCTGGACTCAGATGATCCTCCCACCTCAGCCTCCTGAGTAGCTGGGATTACAGGTGTGTACTACCACACCTGGCTAATTTTTGTATTTTTAGTAGAGGTAGGGTTTCGCCATATTGCCCAGGCTGGTCTTGAACTCCTGAGTTCAAGTGATCCACCTGCCTTGGCCTCCCAAACTGTTAGGATCACAGGTGTGGGCCCACTCTCGGCCTGTTAGAGTTTCTGGAACACAGTCTACTAGATTCCTTCACCAGCCCTTTCTCACATCTACTTTAATAGGCATGAGTGCTATTTCATCAAAAAGAAGGGTGAGAGCAAGTTTAGAAATAGCAGTGTTGAATGAGATGAAATGAGAATAGGAACAATAAGATAATGTGTAACAAATCATATTGAGTGATGAGTATGGGCTGGCAGCATCTCTAGTAAACTGGAGCTTCTTTCTGGTACTTGCATCCCACTTCTACACCAGCAGTAAAACCGGTCACTTTAAGCCTTTGAAATATACTGAGAATCAGAATCTGGTTACTTCTTACCCATCTACTCTGCCATCACCTTGTTCCAATCCACCACTCTCATAGTTTGAACTATTGCAGTAGTGTTCTTCCTTTTTTTTACCAAGCAGCTAGAGATAGATAGTCTTTTAACACACAAATTAGATGATGTTATTTCTTTGCACACAACTCCTCTATGTCATGGCAAAAAAGGCTGTATATGATATGGTTCTCTATCTTTCTGGTCTTATCTTCTGGTGCTATCACCTATCAATACTCTGCTTCAGCCACATTGACTCCTTTTTAAAAATATTTTTAAAATATTAATAACTTTGTTCTTTTCTCTTGTTACTTGGGCTGGCATAATAAAATACAACCGCAATATATTTTTTTTAAGTTCCAAGTATATTCCTGTCTTACAGCTTTCTGTTGTGTATGCTTTCCAACCTCAATACTTACATGGCTGTCTTCCTCATTTTTTTCAATCTTGCTCAAGTATCATCAGAGAGAATTTCCCTGACCTCTATAAAATAACATCTTTGTGTAGGCTTTTCATTTTCTATCCCCCTTTTCTTAATGTTTTATATGCATATGTATATATTCACATGTGTGTACGTTTTTATTTAATGGTTTCACTCTACCTGTTAAAGAAGAACCCTTTTTATTTCTGCATCCCCAGGGCCTAGAACAATGCTTAAATGCTTCTTGAATGCATGACTGAAAAAACTGGCTAAATATTTGTGTTTATAAGGGAAATCAGTGGGCATATAACAACACTAGGACTCTGGAGAAGTGTGTAGTAATTAGGTCGGGTGTCTTCTGGAGAGAAGAAGATATTGGAGTGGACATGTTGATGCTAAAGATTGTTTGGTGGGTAGATTACTTGGGCAGATAGTAATACATAACGTCAGAAGGCTTTCTGGATTATTGGTCTCTCTTTGAATCCACCAAGGGCAATTATTTTTCTCTTCATTTGACCCCATGCTATATGATTAACTTTCTTTTTCTGTTTCTTCTTCTTCCTTTTTTTTCCCCCTCTCATTTTTTTGGCTTTAGAAGGAACAAGCTTTGTTTTACCCTTTCTTGGCTATCTGGTTTATTGTCATAGCCAGTCCTTTCCTGCCAGCTTCATTATCTTCCCTCTAGTGGCTGGCCCTCATTTCCCAGGCTTCTTTTTTGTCAGGAAGGGTGTCGTATATGTGCAGTTTATACCTGAATGGTAAGAGAGGACTCGGCAAACTCACAGTTAGTGTGACTACTGGTTGCCATTTGACATGGAGAGTGACACCTAGAAGTCTGAATTTGCAGCCGTGGAGTCCCTTCAAGAGACTCATAGAAGAGGTTGTACTTTATCAATGAGAAATAACCACATCTGTGAACCTTTAGTATTTATAGTATTAAAATGTATTTTCACTAAACTATTTCTCCCTCATACTGTTCATCCTATCTTATATTACTGATCCTTTTAATGTGATAAATAAGGTAATGTAGAAAACACCAGGATTTTCAGGAGTAGTGGAGAATAATGAACAGGTTTATTATTTCATTAGTTTGTTGTGTGCATCATGTCATTCATCTCCCTCCCCTGTTTTGACACCTGCAGTGGCTCCCTGATATCTACTAAATAAAATGATTTAACCAGCATCTAAGGCACTTCAGAATATGCCCCAACCTACCTATTAAAATCTTATTTCTTAGCTCCCTCACAAATTTTCTCTACTCCACTGGTTTTTAAACAGGTTTTTTTCTTTGGAGCCTCTTAGGCATTCCCTTGGAAAGGGTAGGGGTCAAGTAACCAGATCCCTGTACTCAACCTTTAGGCTTTAATCTCTTTTGCATGTTTTGCTTTCTTTAAAATAGGGCTCTGTAAAAGAGGTTTGAAGTTACTCCATTTGTCTGTTCACATGATTAGTCTGTCTGTCTTTCAGTCTGTCTCTGTCTCTTTCTCTTGTTCACATACTCCCTAGAGCCTTATACGTAAACATTTTATTTTGGCTTCACTTTTCTCTGTAGTGCCTTCTGCCAGGAATGCTAATGTCTCCAGTTGATCATTCATATAATTTTGCTGGTTAGCTGGACCAGTGTGACAGTTTTAAACAATTTTATTTTTATTTCTAATGAATTTCCAGGCTGGGCGCAGTGGCTCACGCCTGTAACTCCAGCACTTTGGGAGGTCGAGGCAGGTGGATCACTTGAGGTCAGCAGTTTGAGAAAAAGGAAAAAAAAAGTGGGATAGAGTGATGAAGCATACATAGGGTTTTACTTGTAGGATTTTTTTTTGTTTTGTTTGTTTTGGGGTTTTGTTTTTGTTTTTTAATAATGTAGGCTGTATATGCAGCCAATCTGGTCAACATGGTGAAAACCCGTCTCTACTTAAAAAAAAAAAAAAAAAAATTAGTTGTGCATGGTGGTGGGCGCCTGTAATCCCAGCTACTGAAGAGACTGAGGCGCGGAGTGCAGTGGGCCAAGTGCACCACTGCACTTCAGCCTGGGCGACAGAGCAAGACTGTCTCAAAAAACAAAGAATTTCCAGTAAGCTGGGAATTAAGTGTTTAGCATGATAGAAACTTTTAGAGATTAGTATATGTTTTGTTACCTTATGACATTGTGTAAATGATGAAGAAAGATTTTTACAAATGTTAGAACTGTAAATTCTTGAATTGGGTCATAATTTTTTCAGTGAAGGTGTGAAGTTTAAGTTTAGTGGGAGAGAGGCTGAGTGCAGTGCCTTATTTCTGTAATCCCAGCCCTTTGGGGGGCCGAGATGGGCAGATATTGAGGTCAGGAGATTGAGACCATCCTGGCTAATGTGGTGAAACCCTGTCTCTACTAAAAATACAAAAAATTAGCCAGGCGTGATGGCATGTGCCTATAGTCCCAGCTACTCGCGAGGCTGAGGCAGGAGAATTGCTTGAACCCAGCAGGCGGAGGTTACAATGAGCCAAGATCGCACCACTGCAATCCAACCTGGTGGACAGAGCAAGACTCCATCTCAAAAAAAAAGAAACGTTTAGTAGGATAGAGTGATGAAGCATACATAGGGTTTTACCTGTAGGATTTTTTTGATTTTGTTTGTTTTGAGGTTTTGTTTTTGTTTTTTAATAATGTAAGCTGTATATGCAGCCAAGATATATTACATTATACATATTTTTTCTTCCATCTTTATCAAATACTGAGTTCTCTAATGATGCTTTGCTTCACACTAGAGATTTTTTTTTTTAACTTATAATGCAGATAAGAAATATAATTTGTAATGACAGTTCTCATTTCTGGGTACTTCTAAAGCTTCAGTTTTCATGTCTTAGTAATAGGATGTTAATGATGTGATATTGTTTTATATTTAACATTTTTCACTGTAGAATGTTAATATGGAAATGTTGCTTAGCAGTCTGCAAAGGACTTTTGCTAGTGGAAAACATTCAATTATTTTACTTAGAAAACCTGTGACTAAATCACTGGGGATGATTTTGCCCCCGCCCCAGGGTCATTTTGGTAATGTCTGGAGACATTTTTGGTTGTCACAACCTGGTGGCAGTTGGGGAGGTGGGGGAGGCACTAGTGGCATTCAGTGGGTTGAGGTCAGAGTTGTTGCTAAACATCCTGCCGCTAAATAAATAACTTTCTGGCCCAAAATGTCAGCAATACAAAGATTCAGAAACCCTGAACCAATCTTTCACATTACCTAAAAAAAATACTTAGAAATATTTTAATTTTTTTGTACAGACATACTGATTTAGTCAGCCATTATCCTAACATTCATTAAAAAGGTTTTTTGGAGGGACAAAATAAAGACTTTTTCTACTTTAGAAAAGAGCAGATCTTTAAAAAAATTATTGTTTTTCTTAAAGGTTTATGAAATAGCTTTCTTTCTTTTTTGGTTTCTCTCTTTGAATCTCTCTCTCTCTTTCTCTCTCTCTCTCTCTTTCTCTCTTTCTCCTTCCTCTCCCCTCCTTTTTCTTTTATTTTATTTTCTCTTTTCTTTTCTTTGTCTATCTGAATCATTGGGATGAACTGAAAATTAGATCTTAGTAAGTAATTCTGCCAGCAGTGGAACTCTAAGGTTCTGACATCAGCTTAAGGTAGCCCAGCCTTACTTCAGAGTCCCCATCTAACAGGTCAGTCATCATGTTGGATGAATTGCTTCCCCCTCAGGATTAATTAAGAAAATGTTAGTACTTTTCTTCTCCTTGCTTCCTTGATCCATAAACACAGTGTTAACAGCTTTTCTACCTGTGCATCAACAATATTTCAGTTTAGATACCTTCTGAATCCTTCTATACCATTCTCCGTGCTCATCCAAAGAACACATAAACAGTAGTTTTGGGGGGCATTGTTTTTCACAGAATTCTCTGAGACATACTTTCTTCACTTTTGCTGTATAACTTTTCCTGGCTAATTGATAGAAGGCTTAACTTTTTAATAGCTGTAATTATAGTCTATAGAATAGGCGGAGTGGATGTTTTGAAATTTACTGAACTGTTGGCTTAGATATTCAACCATTTTCTGTTTTTTAAAACCACTTTAAAACAATATTGCAAATATGTATATACTTTTCTGCTAAATTTTTATCTACCAATAAAATTGGTTTAGTAATGTTTAGTACCAAGAAGGATAACCACAAATTATTTATGTGAGCCTCAATTTTTTCTGGAATTTGTATTTAACCCACAGGTCCTTTCTCCACACAGGTTTGAAGATAATGTAATTAGTGTAACCTGACCTGGACAGTGTTTTTTTCTTGTTTAAAAGAGGCAAGCAAATATTTTTTTTTAGCTAAAATGACAATATAACAGAAAACCTGTAGTTCCAGAGGATACAAAAAGAAAGACTTAGAAATTATATTGGTAAATATGTTATTTTAAGAAATACTAGTTAAATTTTCAAAAGCAGATCATTCTAGCCAACAGCAAAACAATTGTTAATTGCTTTATTGATACAAGGATCCTAATGCTGTCTGAAAACTTTTAACAAGGTGTCAAATTCAGAATGTACTTTTTACTGTTGGTAATGTCTGTTTATCTGATGATTCATACTGAGTAAATGAATAAATACTGAGTAAATATTTTAGATTCGTTGATCTGCAAGGCAGATGGTGTAAGAATAGCTTGGATACATGGATTTTATCCTAGTTATGCTGTTGCTGACTCATACAAATATGCCAAATTTTCACCTCCTGAGAGCTCTTTTTCATTCCTTGTTGTAAAATTGATCATTTCTAAAGTTTTTTTGGTTATAAAGTTTTGATTTATTTTCTTGCATATTGTTTTAAAGAAATGGATGATAAAATCATACGCTTATTTAATAACAATTTCCATTTCCCTGACTCAGTGCAGAGTAAATCAACAACTTTGAAAAGCTAGTTGGGAATTGGAGATGATATATAACTTTTCATAAGTATTTAGGTCCTTAACCAATATTTGTTATGAGATTTGCTTAGGGGTGTGTGTGTGTGTGTGTGTGTGTGTGTGTGTGTGTGAATTCATCAGACAAGACAATTATTTTCTATTGTAGATATTTTACAAAGAATCACTTATTCCTAGGATTGTTCCCCAAAAGACATCTGAAAGCTTAATTTGCATTATCTAAGTGGCAAAGCTTTAAACTTCAGTTTTCCAGTAGTTTAACATAAAATCATACTGAAACACTTATTGACACATTTGAGTATACTATGTAAGTTCAGAATATGAATTACTAGTAGTGAGCCATGTTGTGTAAGTTTTTGTTGTTTGGTTTTCTTATGTTAAGGAAACATGATCCTAGATGCTATTTTTCTAGATGTATAGAAAGGGAAATAGTGGGTGTTTTTATTATGTTGAATGAATCTGTGCCTTGAAGCTATTATTCTTAAGAAACATTTTTAAGACAGTTTAGCTTTTTCAGCTGCTTTCATTATCTTGTGTCTTTTAGAAGTCTATGAAGGGTATTTTTAATATCTTAACTAACAGTATAATTCTTGAGCTATGTTTCTGTCATGTGTTGTTTCTCATCACTATATGGATAGAGTTAGTAACATGGTAACAATACCTCTATGCTCCCTTACCACAGAATTCTTATCTTAATTCTTATTGATTAGTTGAATTATTTATTACATTAATTTAATTCTTACTGTTTTTTGATGTTATTTTATGCAACAGAGTTTATTTTCATAATTGTGTCTTATAATTCTTTACAATGATTGTTGAAGGAGTATGTTTAGTGAAAACAAAGGTGGAAAAGATTATTCTTCCCCACCATTAGTAATAATGAAGTTGAATTTTAAGTCATATACTCTTTTGTTATTTGGATATTGAATATCAGTTTTTGTGAAATGAATATTGCAACCTAGACAGTTGAAGGAAGAACTGTTTCTTATGTAATCTTATAAATCAGGGTGTAGGAAAATAAAAACGTTATTTTGTAGATTAAAGCTCACCCTATGTTACATTAAATTTTAATAGCATTGATATTCTGCTTGCTTTATGAAACCTTTTATTACAAACAGTTATGAATATGAACATCTCATTTGACTACTGATGAACAGAGGGAAAAAATCTAAATTAAAACTTTAAATACCACTATTTAATTACCCAAATGGCTTTGACTGTGTTAAAGAGTGCCTGGGATTATTCTGTTTTTCAATTTGTTTTAATGCTTCCTTGGTAAAAGCTGATGGATTCCCAGGCCCATTGCTGTCACTGATGAACTATATAAAGATAAATGACATTATGGTAAATTCCACTTAATGACACATTTTTAATTTTCAGAACACAGACATTTTCAGGCTAGTGAATGAAGGCTAATTACCTCAAGATCAGAACAAAATAACTCCTCATTTCGAAAGATAATAGAAAAGAAATGTTGCAGATTAATGATGCTATTTATCTTTAAAGGAAAAAAATTTTATCTTTATCCAGATAGCATAGCTCCCTGAGGAGCATGGTTATAAAATGAATCTGAAGTCGCAACTTAATAGGTTATTAAAATTGTGAGTGCAGGCTCTCCTGCTTTAGTCTTTCCATAAATTTAAATTGAAGGTCTGCTTTATTCAAAAAGGAGCAGCTTGTTTATGAGGCCAGTGGGAGCAACATTCGTTACTGACAAAAGATGCACTTAACCTCATTCTAATATCTTGCTTTTTTATTTCTCTGAATGAATCTCACCTATTTGAAAAATATTTTGAAATTTTGTTTCTACTCTTAATTAATACCTAAGTGGAAAGGCCATACTTAAACTAATCTTGTTTAAGATTAAAATAAAAATGAATGCTGTAAATAAAAGCTGTAAAGCCTTTACTGCACACATATAAATCAATTTGTAATCTGATTTAATTGTGTGTGTCTATATTTTTAAACATTTTAATTTTGTTATATAAGAGAAAAATATCTTGGCCTGTCGGGGTTTGATTTTGTGATCACAGTTGGAATGTATGTAGGAATTGTTCAATAAATCATTATTCACAGTTAAAGGATTAGCAATAATCCCTTTGCTATACTCCTACACAAGTAACAAAGTAGTGACTCAGAGAATATTACTTGATCATATAGAGGCTTTAAGCTTCCTGACATCCTACACTCCTTTCTTTTGCTCTAGGTAATAGAACTGTTACTTCTTTACTAACGAGGTCATAATAGCATTTTCTGTAATTTTCATTCTTGTCTTTTACAAAGTAAATGAATTGCCTGTATATGGATATTTCTGAGCCACAAAAAAATGTTTGTGACTATGAAAGAAAATAATTGTTTCTTGCATCTGATAGAAATTTCATTATTGTGAGATACTATTTTATTTATGCCTTTCCAATTTTATTTGCTCTAAATGGTTATAAAACATATGTTTATCTTGGTTGGGCACAGTGGCAATCCCAGCACTTTGGAAAGCCCAGGTGGGCAGATCACCTGAGGTCAGGAGTTCGAGACCAGCCTGACCAACATGGTGAAACCCCATCTCTACTAAAAATACAAAATTAGCCAGGTGTGGTAGCACATGCCTGTAATCCCAGCTACTTGAGAGACTGAGGCGGGAGAATTGCTTGAACCCGGGAAGTGCTGGTTGTAGTGAGCTGAGATCACACCATTGCACTCCATCCTGGGCAACAAGAGTGAAACTCTGCCTGCCCCCCAAAAATAAACAGACAGACAGACATATGTTTATTTTATAGGGAGAACATTATCTCATTGCCCATGGCATAATTTTGACATAAAATTTTCTGCTAAGACATTTCTTAGAACAGCCAGAAACAGGAGTCTTTGTAATTTTAATTGTAGTAAGCCTTTGATTTTATGTTAACTGTTAACGAAAGCCTTAAAATGTTCTTAAGTAGTTTTGACTCTGTAGTTTAAGTATAATTTCTAATAAAATAATAATTATTAAATTTGAAATCAGATATTCATATTTACTAAAAACTGTAGAACAATATTATAAAGTGCACTTTAACCTCTATCTCACTTTTCTTAATATTTTTACTATTTAAAATTTCAATAATACTTCTACAAGGCTCCCTTTATTCTTGATTTGCTGCAGGTATATCTGTCTTACAGTGACTTAAGGAGAGAAGTTGATGAGAATTCTGAAGGTTATGGTTTCTAGTTAGAATCCTTCAGTGAAAACAAAGATGAATATTTTTCTTAATACTAAAATAATTTGCTTATATAATTACTTTATTTCTAATTCTTAATAACACTATCTGTGGAAATAAAGTGTTTCATGCATATGAGAGAAATTTCAGTAGTTATCATTCGTATCCACTAAATTCATTTTTAAATGTGGCAAAGCAATGTGTGCTATAAGCTTATATGTTATTTCACAATAATTTTTGGAAATTTTCTGTTTTAGACAATCTGAATCATTTAAAAATTATAAAAACTTTTAGGAACTCAAGCAATCTTCTTCAATCAGTGGAAGAACTATTTAGCATTATAATACAAAGGTAAGACCTGTAGTATTTTGGCACCTTATAAAACTCCCCTTTCCCCTCATATTTGCTTAACATGGATACTTAGAATGTATGCAGTACATGTTTTCCACATGGTTATTAGCCTTCAGCTAAAAAAAACCCCTTGTAATTATTGTTAGAATAATATACACTAAAATGTTCTAGAGCGTTAATAATACAATGTCCATGCTCCTAATTTTTCCCAATTATTGCTATTTATTTTAAATTTCCAACATTATCTTCTACTTAACCTTCGTATGTGAAGATGAGTTTATTCTAAAGACATTTACACAAAACATAAAGAAAATGTCAGGGATTGTGAGGGTTGTATTTTAGAGTCAGAGGTAATCCTACTCTGGGTATGAATATAAATCATTTTTTTAAATGTGCCAGTTTTCTCTTTAGTAATGATGATCTTAAATGAATATTCTGTTTGGAAATTCTCTACTTGTGGCCTATCAGTAGTTATTCCTTTGATACGTACTTTGAAAATTCTATTTTAAAGCATGTCATTAATTCTTTAGACTTAATCAACTTCTAGTTCTTTTTGCCAGACTCTGATACTATAATTTAGCAGTAGCCTATGAAATTCAAATGGAAAAGAGACAAATTTAAGGCCATTAAATTCCTAATTATGGTTTCATAACAAGAATCACAAGCTATTTACTGTTATACCTCCCTCACAGTTCTGGAATTTTGTTTTGATTGTCAAGTAATAGATGGATCTAAGTATAAAGATTCTTGAAAGGGCAAAAAAAAAAAATCTCTGTAGATTTAAATCCTCACATCCAGCTACAAGTAAATATTAAGGCCTTATCAGAAGTTACAAAGCATAGTAAAGTTCTTTGTCTTTTTGCTTTATTCCTAACTCCCCAAGTTAACTATTTTGGGTTCATGGTTAGGGCATACAATCAGGAATGAAGACCTAGGTTTTAATTTTAGTACTGGCTCTAGTTTTCATGATGCATATAAATGTTTTCCCCCTCTGTGTCTGTTTTCTTACCTGTAAAACTTAGGGGTTTAAATGCATTCAAATTGTATCCTGGGCTAGGTATGGTGGCTAACGCCTGTAATCCTTCAGCACTTTGGGAGGCCAAGGCAGGTGGGTCACCTGAGGTCAGGAGTTCAAGACCAGCCTGGCCAACATGATGAAACTCTGTCTCTACTAAAAATACAATGATTAGCCGGGCATGGTGGTGTGCACCTGTAGTCCCAGCTACTTACGAGGCTGGAGCAGGAGAATCGCTTGAACCTGGAAGTTGCAGTGAGCTAAGATCATGCCACTGCACTCCAGCCTGGGTGACAGAGCAAGATTCCATCTCACAAAAATAAAAACAAAAAAAATTGTATCCTGCAGAGCTTTAGGGATAGAAAAGTAGATATTAGAGAGGGGAGAGTCTAGTAGGCCACTCTGTAACTCTACAGTCTTTTTTACTCCTTCCCTGCTTAACTAGAGCAACACTTTTTTTTTTTTTTTTGAGACTGGGATTCTCATATTAACCAGGGAGACAGAGATTGCAGTGAGCTGAGATTGTGCCACTGTACTCTAGCCTGGCAACAGAGTGAGACTCCATCTCGAAAGAGAAAGAAAGAAAAAAATAGGGTTCTATTTAAGGTTTGATTGAGAAAAATGTTCTTCTTTAAAAATGAAAGCTAAAAACAGAAAACAAAAGTTTTAAAACCACTTCTGGCACAGGCCAGGAATTGGCAAACTGTGGCCCACAGGCAAACTCTGGCCCTTTTTTTTTTAAATAATGAATGTTTCTTTGGACAAAGCCACGCTTATTCGTGTACATATTGTTCATTCTGCAACACAGTAGTTGTGACAAGACTGTATGACACGCAGAGGTCAAAATATTTATGTAGCACTTTACCAAAAATGTTTGCCAGCTACTCCACTAGGTATTCACTAACTACTCATATATGTGAAAATTAAATCCTTGAGATGGCTAAACTTCTGCTATATGTAGTTCTCCTTCTTAAACTGCACACTAATTCATGGCTATTTCTTTTTGTTTTAATACATTATTAAGTATTAATCTTCAGGAAACTATGTTTAACCATCTAGCCTCTATTTCCTTGCACCCTTTTTTTTTTTTTTTTTTTTTTTTGAGACGGAGTTTTGCTCTTGTTGACCAGACTGGGCTGCATGGTGCGATCTCTGCTCACTCCACCTCCCAGGTTCAAGTGATTCTCCTACGTCAGCTTCCATAGTAGCTGGGATTACAGGCATGGGCCACCACACCCAGCTAATTCTGTTTTTAGTATAGACGGGGTTTCTCCATGTTGGTTCCTAGCACTCTTCTAAGAATTATTTTGTGCTTATTATTTTTCCTAAGGGATATAAAAATAAATATTATATAGGAAATGTTTCATAGGCCCTAGCCAGTTGGATAGGCAAAATTAATGCATTTGAAATGAGTATAGGACATTTTAAGACATAATATACATTTTTTCAGTCATGTGAGTCTAAAAGTTTAAATCTAGTAAGTCTAAAAGTAAGTTTATTAGGAGTTCAGAGAAAATCAGTGTGGCTGGAATAGTCTGTTTAGGTTTTCTTATCTTATTTTTTGATGAAATGTAGCTTGAACTGGACTCTGAAGGGTAGGCAGAATTTGAATAGATATTAAGGAAATCAGGGCATTTCTTGGGTGAGGAGGGTTTAGAGAAGGAAATTAAATTATGAGTGGTAGAGATTATTGGGCCAATGGGAGCAGTGAAAATGAGGTGTGGTATTAATAAGGAAGAAAGAGATGATTACCAGATGATAGAGTTTGATGTGGAAGATACTTGTAAATCATGTTACGTTTCTGAGTAAGGAAGTAATGGAACATACATACAAGTGATCAATGAGACTTGTTAGCTATTGTTCAGTACTGTGCTCAGTGCTTCAGAAGCTATGTAGGATATACATTGTGATCATGTTTTCAGGGAGCTTATATTCTAATTAGACTGTTAATATTGGTGGTCAGTTATAAAATGGAAGGGCATCATGTGATAGTGCCAAATGTGAGTGATTGAGAGATAGTACTGTGAGAGTTTGAAGGAGGGAGAAATTACTGAGAGCTGTTGGAGTTGTGAAAAGTTTCTTGTAGGGCTAGCATTTTTGCTGGGCCTTGAGGGATAAGGAAGACTTGTGTAGGTATAGTTTGTATAGGTAGAGGGAAGGGTATTGTGGGCAGGGATAATGAAGTGAGCAAAGGTGTGGAGGTAAAACATTGTTTTATATGAAGAACAATGAGAAGTCTGACTTAAGTTCAAAATTGGTTAAAAGATATAGTGATAAAGCTTGAAAATTAGGAATTCTGGGGGCAGTTTTATGAAGACCAAATGCAAGTTGGCTAAGTTGGATTTCTTTGTTCTCTTGAACTTTTCCAAAAATTTTTCGCCACCCAAGTAATAGAATTGTCCCTTCAAACAGAATATTGCTAAATAACCTCCATGTGTAAAAGAGAAACGCAGAGTTGCCTTAATCGACTGAGGTTGAATGTAGTGCTTACCAGGTTCCTCCAGTGTAGCCACAGAGGCAAATCAGTGGCACCCTTACTGCCCTAAGGAACAGTTTGAAGAATTTTGCACTAAGCCTTAAGAAACTGTTAAAAGTTTTAGGGTAGGCCTAGTGAAATATGACAATATGATTAATCCACTGGTATGCAGGATGGAGTGGGAGGAGACACGGGATAAGAAAACGATAATAGTATTCGAGATTTAAGGACCTGAGTAAGGATGGTGGTAATAAGAATAGAAAAGTAGAAAGAAGAATGGCCTTTCAAAGGGAAATGATGCATAATGTGGCAGCTATTATAAATGACATCACCATGGTTAAATATTTGAATAAACAATAGCTAAGGATAATCATTTAGAACACTGGAAATACAGAAAATATTAATAGCAAAGACTATATAAGCAGGTAAGGATAATATGTAGAGACAAAGTGTGGAGCATTTTAAGACAGTAATAGTCAATATTGAATTCCAGAGACCATGGATTCTAATTTTGAATTGAGGCATCGGTTTGTGAGTCCACAGTTTCTAAAAATATGGAAATATGGTTTCTGTGAATTGAGCATGATAGTGAGTAACTAGATTAAGGTGAGTAATAGTGGAATAGAGAAAGTAAACTCAAGAAAAAGTCAAAGAACGATGGGCTCCATTGATTAATTGAATACAGGGAATGAATGGGAGGAAAATGAAATGCGAGTACTAAAATTGATCTTAGTGGATTTTTAAAATTTGTTTTCTTGTAAACTAAAGGTATAGTAACTTGTCCAATATATAAATTTGAAACCAGTAGTTACTCATTTACTCAAATATGTTGTGTTTGCTCTATGTAAGGTGTTGTACTAAGTTCTATGAAAGATTCATTTTCAATAGCAAAACAACCATAGAATAAACTTAATAGGAAATATATAGAGTCTGAAAAATATTATAAAATGAACAAAGGGATATTAAAGGAGAGTTGATCAGATGGAAGAGCATACGTTTTAACTGGATGAAGAGACATTGTTATTAAGATGCCAACTTTCCATGAAATGATCAGTAACAACCTTGGAGGATTGTTTTATGGCTTGACATAATAATTTTAATATTCGTCTGAAAAATTATTGGGAGTTTGGTATAGAAATTTTTTTAAAAAAAGCAAATGGTGATGTGTCCTGCCAGATATTAAATTTGATGATAAGCTTATAGCATTAAGATAACAGAACAGGCCAAGGAATAAACAGACCAGAATAACAGAGTATGTGTGTGTGCACACAAAGAAGTATAAAGAATGTAGTACATTATACAGGTGCAGTTTTTAATTTGGGGAAAGGATGGATTAATTAGTAAGTGATATTGGAGAAAAGTTACATTTCTGCTCCATAGTGTACATCAAAAGAAATTCTAGATAGATTTGCTGTTAAGATTAAATGAAACTATAAAATACCTGAAGGAAATATAAGTGAATGATTTTGTATTTCAAGAGGACTTCCTAAGTATGCCATAAAAAGTCAGAAAAAATAGTTATGAATATGACAAAAGTGTTCAAGAAACTGGTAGGATTTAACTACATCTGCATGAACACCTTTGAATGTGAACAATCATTAAAAACAAAATTGAGTCGGGTGTGGTGGCTCACGCCTGTAATCCCAGCACTTTGGGAGGCCGAGGCGGGTGGATCACGAGGTCAACAGATTGAGACCATCCTGGTCAACGTGGTGAAACCCCATCTCTACTAAAAATACAAAAAATTAGCTGGGCATGGTGGCGCATGCCTGTAATCCCAGCTACTCAGGAGGCTGAGGCAGGAGAATTGTCTGAACCCAGGAGGCAGAGGTTGCGGTGAGCCGAGATCGCACCATTGCACAGCCTGGGTAACGAGTGAAATTCCGTCTCAGAAAAAAAAAAAAAAAAAAAAAAAAACGAGAGGAAAATGCAAAAACCCCACAACTTATGTGATTAATAAAAGGGCTTTTAGTCTAATTGTATAAAATAGTCTTATACATGAAATAGTCTTAGAAACCAATTAGGAAATGCTCTAGTGGGGAATGTGGGCCAAGCATATGAACTAGTGGTTCCAGAAGGAAGGAACATAAGGAAAATGTTTACCATTGCTATTAATAAAAATCTAAGTGCCATTTAAATTTGTAAAGATGGCAGGTCGTGATGGAATGAGCATTCATATATGTATATATATGGCTGTGAGTTTTAGTGACTCATTATTGCTGAACGGCAGTTGGGCCATAGTTACCAAAAGTCTTAAATGTGGCTTCTCTGGGCACACTACCTATGGAGTAGCCCTGCTACACAAGGAGCAGTTTAAAAAAGTGGGGGGGGGGGGGGGGCTTCATTGTAACAGATACTTGTATTTGAATGTTTATAGTAGGATTATTCACAATAGCCAAAAGGTGGAAACAACCCTAGTGTCTAATTATTAAGAGATAAATGGAAAACCATAATGTGGTATCTACATACAATGGAATGTTACTCATCCATTAAATGTAATGATAATCTGATACATGGTGTAACATGGATAAACCTTGAAAACATTGTGTTAAGTGCAATACGTCTGACATAAAGGGACAAGTATTGTATGAGCCCACATAAATGAAATACCTTGAATAGGCAAATTAATAGGTACAGAAATATATTAAAGTTTACTGGGGGTTGGGTGGGAGAAAGAAATTGGAGGACATGACTTAAAGGGTACAGTTTCTCCTTGGTGGTGATAAAAGTGTTTTGAAAATAGTGATAATGGTTGTACAACATTGTGAGTATAATTAATGATACTGAGTTGTACATTTTTAAATGGTTAAAATGGCAAATCTTAACATTTTATATGTTTACCACAGTAAAATAGAAAAATGACAAAAAATAATGTCATGTTTCATTTCTAGGAATTTGTTCTAAGGAATAATAGAGTGTATGTAAGGTCTTTATTACAGAGTTAGAAACAACCCAGATGTTTAATAATAGTGAACTCTTTGGTATAGTTTATAACCATCAACCATGATGAACAAATATTTAATAGAATATTATAATTTAGGCTGGATGTTGTGGCTTAATCCTGTAATCCCAGCACTTTGGGGAGCCAAGGCAGGCGGATCACAAGGTCAGAAGTTCGAGACCATCCTGGCCAATATGGTGAAACCCCGTCTCTACTAAAATACAAAACATTAGCTGGGTGTTGTGGCGCGCACCTGTAGTCTCAGCTATGCAGGAGGCTGAGGTAGGGGAATCGCTTGAACCCAGGAGGTAGAGATTGCAGTGAGCTGAGATTGAGAATATTATGATTTAGTAAGTGAAAGTATAGGTAGTAAAACAGCATGTACCCATTTTTTCATTAAAAAATTATGTATAAAAAAGACACTGTCTTATTAAAAATTGAAGTGGTCATCTTTGGATGATAGGATTATGGAGGTTTATCAAATGCTTATATATACCCTGAAAATGTAAAACTAAGGTTCTGGTTCTTTTTTATTTTTTATTTTTTATTTTTTATTTTTATTTTTTTTTTGAGACGGAGTTTCGCTCTTGTTACCCAGGCTGGAGTGCAATGGCGCGATCTCGGCTCACCGCAACCTCCGCCTCCTGGGCTCAGGCAATTCTCCTGCCTCAGCCTCCTAAGTAGCTGGGATTACAGGCACGCACCACCATGCCCAGCTAACTTTTTGTATTTTTAGTAGAGACGGGGTTTCACCTTGTTGACCAGGATGGTCTCGATCTCTCGACCTCGTGATCCACCCGCCTCGGCCTCCCAAAGTGCTGGGATTACAGGCTTGAGCCACCGCGCCCGGCCTCTTTTTTATTTTTATTCTTTTAAGGTAAAAAGTGATTTTTCTTTATTTAAATATTAATAAAAGGGTCATAAACAATATGTTAATTTTTTAAAAGGAAAGAAACTTTTTATAATTGATTACCACATGCCAGAGTTTGAGATATTCTTAAGAATTCAGGTTAAACTAGCCGGGCGCGGTGGCTCAAGCCTGTAATCCCAGCACTTTGGGAGGCCGAGGCGGGTGGATCACGAGGTCGAGAGATCAAGACCATCCTGGTCAACATAGTGAAACCCCGTCTCTACTAAAAATACAAAAAGCTAGCTGGGCGTGGTGGCACATGCCTGTAATCCCAGCTACTCAGGAGGCTGAGGCAGGAGAATTGCCTGAGCCCAGGAGGCGGAGGTTGCGGTGAGCCGAGATCGCGCCATTGCACTCCAGCCTGGGTAACAAGAGCGAAACTCGTCTCAAAAGAAAAAAAATAAATAAATAATAAAAAAATAAAAGAATTCAGGTTAAACTTACAAAATCATTTTTAATACAGAAATCAATGAAAAATTGTCCAAAGACATTAGTTCTGTGTATTGGTAACAAAAGCCTTAAAAGTGTACAATTTTTAAAAATCAGTGTGGCAACCATCCCAGGAATTGGAGGTCTCTGCTTCTTCCCCTCTCTAAGATTCAGGTCGTGTGTGTATGTGTGTACTTTTATTTTTAAAGAACATAGGAATAATGTAGACTTTCACTTTTAGCCAGGACACAGTCCCAGGGACTGAGTTTACACTCCTGCTTCAAACTAGAAAACCAGTCTACAAAATAAAAGAATTGCTTCTGGACATTGGATAACAACCAGTATAGGACACTGATCTTAGAAGGGAAATAAAATAACTTCTGTAGCTCTTCCCAACTCTACTTCCTAGAGACAGTTTTGGAACGGGAAAGGCAGACATATTGAGATCTTGGGCAAGGGGGTATCACACTGCACTGAAGGGACAGACTTTGAACTGCAGGGAGGCCAAGGTGCCTAGGATTTGTGGATAAAATTACTAGAGATTAGTGAGATGCATCAGGACAGAAGAGTGGAGATCCACAAATCTCCACAAAACTCACTGAACCTCTTGAGTTTTTGAGTGAATACTTATCTGTGTATGTATGACAAATTACCCAAGGCTGGAGAAAGAATAACTGAAAGGAGCAGGTGTAACAATCCATGGAGCTCATGTGAAACATTTACACCTATACATTTCTCTCTTAGCAGTGCTTTCACAGCATTCCATATTTTAGTAGTAAAGTTGAAGAACATGTAAGCCAGACCAATCAGGAATTAAGAGAAAGAATAATTCAATTTATTCCTGAATTATTATTAAATTATTTTATTCCTATTGTAAATCTATAAACATTCAAATACAAAACTAATAAACTGATAGGCAAATGTTGATTTATCAATTCAAATGAACAAATTACAGATGCATTCCACCATGTGGAGGAGTCTCTAATTCCTTTTTTCTTTCTTTCTTTTTCTTTTTTCTTTCTTTTTTTTTTTTTTTTTTTTTTTTTGAGACAGTCTTGCTCTGTTGCCCAGACTGGAGTGCAGTAGCACAATCTCAGCTCACTGCAACCTCTGACTCTAAGGTTCAAGCTATTCTTATGCCTCAGCCTCCCGAGTAGCTGGGATTACAGGCACACACCACCACACCCAGTTAATTTTTTCATACTTTTGGTAGAGACAGAATTTCTCCATGTTAGCCAGGCTGACCTCAAACTTCTGGCCTCAAGTGATCTGCCTGCCTTGGCCTATCAAAATGCTGGGAATAGGCCGGGCACGGTGGCTCAAGCCTGTAATCCCAGCACTTTGGGAGGCCGAGGCGGGCGGATCACGAGGTCAAGAGATCGAGACCATCCTGGTCAACATGGTGAAACCCTGTCTCTACTAAAAATACAAAAAAATTAGCTGGGCATGGTGGCACGTGCCTGTAATCCCAGCTACTTAGGAGGCTGAGGCAGGAGAATTGCCTGAACCCAGGAGGCGGAGGTTGCCGTGAGCCGAGATCGTGCCATTGCACTCCAGCCTGGGTAACAAGAGCGAAACTCCGCCTCAAAAAAAAAAAAAATGCTGGGATTACAGGCGTGAGACACAGTGGACTATGTGCTGTATTAATCTTTTTCTATGACTATTTTATAAAAGACCAAATTAATGACAAATCAAATCAGTGGTTAACAGGGTTAAATGGAAGAAAATTTATTGTGAAAAAGCATGAAGGAACCCTTTGGAGGCATGAAAACATTCTGTATCTTAATTGTGGTAGATATTACATTACAAATTACTTTATGCATTCGATTTCTCAAAACTTACTGTAAATAAATTCTGGAAATTATAAAGGTGATTTTTGTTGTTGAGACAGGGTCTTACTATGTCATCTAGGCTGGAGTGCAGTGGTACAGTCGTGGCTAACTGAAGCCTCAAACCTGTAGGCCCAATCAGTCTTCCCATCTCAGCCTCCTGAGACAAGCGACATCACACCTAGCTGATTAATTTTTATTCTTATTTTTATCTGTAGAGACGGCATTTCAGTTTTGCCCAGGCTGGTCTTAAACTTCTGGGCTTAAGTGGTTCTCCTGCCTTGGCTTCCCATGGTGCTGGGATTACAGATGTGAGACAGTTTCTGGCCTGATTTTTAAAATCTGATGAGACAAATGTATTCATATAAGAAAATATGAATTATATGAATATAAATATGAATTCTTATATGAATATATTCATATAAGAAAGTACTTTTCTGCATACTTCACCCAATCATGATAGTTCAATTATAAGACATGAAAAAAAGGAAACTTGTATTTTTTTTTTTTTTTTTGAGATGGAGTCCCACTCTGGTGCCTGGGCTGGAGTGCAGTGGTGCCGTCCCAGCTCACTGCAACCTGCACCTCCCAAGTTCAAGTAATTCTCCTGCCTCAGCCTCCCTAATAGCTGGGACTATGGGACTACAGGTACACGCCACCACTCCCGGCTAATTTTTTGTGTTTATTAGAGACAGGGTTTCACCATGTTTTGCAGGCTGGATTCAAACTCCTGAGCTCAGGCAGTACGTCCACCTCCGGCCTCCCAGTGTGCTAGGATTACAGGTGTGAGCCACCGTGCCTGGCATGTATTTTAATATTACTTTGATAATTTAATATTACATTGATTAGCAGCTCATAGCTCCTTGTATAAATGGCTCAAAAAGCCAACAACAGTGGAGTAGTTTATTCAGGTACATTCAAACAATAAAATACTGTATAGTAATTAAACATTAAGGTCCTTCCATCAAAAAAATTGGAAACTTTTTACAATATAGTCATATGTCACTTACTGACAGGGATACATTCCAAGAAATGTGTAATTAGGTGATTTCATCATTGCGTGAACATCATAGAGTATACTTACACAAACCCAGATGGTGTAGTCTAATAGATACCTAGGTAATGTGATATCCTATTGCTCCTAGGGTATGAACTTGTACAGCATGTTATTGTACTAAATACTATGGGAACTTTAACACAGTGGTAAATAGTCATGTATCTAAACATAGAAAAAGTCTGGTAAAAAGATGACATAAAAGATAAAAGTGGTATACTGGTGTAGAGCACTTACTGTAAATGGAGCTTTTAGAACTCAAAATTGCTCTGGTTAGCAGTGAGTGTTGAGTAAATGTGAAGGCCTAGGACATTACTGTAAATTTTATATGCACTGTACACTTAGGCTACACTAAATATATTAGATTTTTTTTTCTTTAATAATAGATTAAACTTTGCATGTTGTAACATTTTTTGTTATATCAACTTGTTACATTTATTTATTCTTTTTTTTTTTCCTCAGGAATTTGGAGGAAAACTTGTGACTTTTCAAACATTGATTCCTGTAATACTCCGCTTAAAATATACTTTGTATAGCTATGCAAAAATAATTTCTTTATGTCCTTATTCTGTAAGCTTTTTTCTAAGCATTTTTAAGTTAGTTATTTGGTTTTTGCTTTTTAAACTTTTTTGTTAAAACCGCGTACACAGAAGCACACATTACCCTAGGCCTAATAGAGTCGGGCTTGTTCATATCACTCCAAATCTTGTCCACTGGAACGTCCTCAGGGACAAACACACATGGAACTGTCATCTCCTGGGGTAACAGTGACTTCTGGAATTATTCTGAAGGACCTGTTTTATGGTTAACTTAAAAAAAAAAAAAGTAGGAGTACACATTAAAATAATAATAAAAAGTATAGTAAATACTTAAACTGAAAACAGTCATTTATTATCAAGTAGTATGTATTGTGCATAATTGTATATGCTAGATTTTTAATGACTGGCAGCACAGTAGATTTGTTTACACAAACATTACCCGAAACCCATGAGTAATGCATTGTTAAAACATAGCAGTGACTGTACCATCACTAGGTGACAGGAATTTTATGAAACAGCTTCCATATATTTGTTTTGTCATTGACATGGTATATGACCATATATTGAATTGGGAAGAAAGGACATACAGCAGGATCTCACTTTTGTTGGGGAAAAAAGTTGGTATGGGGTATTATTTTATGAATGTATGTATAAAAAAGATATTAACTATCAAGCTTTATTTAAGGGAGTTAGGTTGGTAGCAGTTTTTCTTTTTTTAAAAAAATAAAACATATTTTGAATTTTCTACTCAATTCTTTTTCTCTCCATTAGAATATAAGCACCATAAGAAGAGGAATTTTTGTTTGTTTTCCCTCTGCTGCCATATTGTAGATCCTAGAACAGTATTTCATAAATACATGTAGAAAGAATGAATGAATTTTATAGCTAGCTGGACCCCAGACTAGATTTTTTTTCATTGATTTGTTAGTTTTGGTTTTAATTACATAGTTTTGATTACTGGAACTTTATGGTTCTATCTGATGGAATAACGTCTCTTTGTGAGTCATGTTTAAATTACTCTAGACTTTTTTTACACAACTTAAAAACACCCTTTTGAGTTTTTTGTTTTGTTTGTGTGTTCGTTTTTTGAGACAGAGTCTTACTTGGGCACCTAGGCTGGACTGCAGTGGTGCGATCTCTCTTGGCTCACTGCAAGGGTTCAAGCAATTCTCCTGCCTCAACCTCCCCTGCAGTTGGGAGTACAGGCGTGCACCACCAAGCCCTGCTGATTTTTTGTATTTTTCGTGGAGATGGGGTTTGTTCAAGTTCTCCTGACCTCAAATGACCCACCCGCCTTGGCCTCCCACAGTGCTGGGATTACAGGTGTGAGCCACTGGGCCTGGCCATAAACATCTTTGGGCTTTAATTGGAATTGCACTAGTTACCTATATTAATTTGTCATCTTTCAATTAGGAGTTTAAGACGTTAGAATGAATTATTTAGACATTCCATATCTTTCAATAAACTTCATGGCTGTTTAAATATTAGCTGGCATACTACTTTTAAATACATTTCTAGATGTTTTATGTTGGTGTTGCTATTGACAACTGATTTACTTCATATTTCTTCCTGGTATATAGGTAAACTGTTGTTTTGTATATATTTTTATTAAGCCATCTTCCTGAAAGATTTTTTTTTATTATTATACTTTAAGTTCTAGGGTACATGTGCAGATCATGCAGGTTTGTTCCATAGGTATACATGTGCCATGGTGGTTTGCTGCATCCATTGCCCCGTCATCTGCATTAGATATTTCTCTTAATGCTATCCCTCCCCAATCTCCTCACCCACTGCTATTCCTCCCCTAGACCCCCACCCCCCAGCCCCTGGTGTGTGATGTTCCCCTCCCTGTGTCCCCTTGTTCTCTTTGTTCAATACCTTTTTTTTTTTTTTTTTTGAGACGGAGTTTCACTCTTGTTGCCCAGGCTGGAGTGCAAAAGCGATCTCGGCTCACCGCAACCTCCGCCTCCTGGGTTCAGGCAATTCTCCTGCTTCAGCCTCCCGAGTATCTGGGATTACAGGCATGCACCACCATGCCCAGCTAATTTTTTGTATTTTTAGTAGAGACAGGGTTTCACCATGTTGACCAGGATGGTCTCGATCTCTTGACCTTGTGATCCACCCACCTCAGCCTCCCAGAGTGCTGGGATTACAGGCTTGAGCCACCGTGCCCGGCTCAATACCCATTTATCCATGAGAACATAAGGTGTTTGGTTTTCTGTTCTTGTGTCCGTTTGATGAGAATGATGGTTTCCATTTTCATCCATATTCCTGCAAAGGTCATGAACTCATCCTTTTTTATGGCTGCATAGTATTCCATGGTGTATATGTGCCACATTTTCTTTATCCAGTCTATCATTAATGGGCATTTATGTTGGTTCCAAGTCTTTGCTATTGTGAACAGTGCCGCAGTAAACATACATGTGTATGTGTCTTTATAACAAAATGATTTCTAATTCTTTGTGTATATACTCAGTAATGGGATTGCTGGGTTAAATGGTATTTCTATTTCTAGATCCTTGAGGAATCGTCACACTGTCTTCCATAATGGTTGAATTAATTTACACATCCACCAACAGTGTAATAGCGTTACTTTTTCTCCACATCCTTTCCAGTATCTGTTGTCTCCTGATTTTTTAATGATCGCCATTCTCACTGATGTGTGGTGGTATCTCAATGTGGTTTTGATTTGCATTTCTCTAATGACCAATGATGATGAGCTTTTTTTCATGTTTGTTGGCTGCATAAATGTCTTCTTTTGAAAAGTGTCTGTTCTTATCCTTTGCTCACTTTTTGATGGGGTTGTTTGTGTTTTTCCTGTAAATTTGTTTAAGTTCTCTGTAGATTCTGAATACTAGCCCTTTCTCAGATGGGTAGATTGCAAAAACTTTTTTCCCATTCTGTTGGTTGCCAGTTCTCTCTCTTGATAGTTGTTTCTTTTGCAGAAGCTCTTTAAGTTTAAGTAGATCCCATTTGTTTGTTTTGAGTTTTGTTGCCATTGCTTTTAGTGTTTTAGTCACGAAGTCCTTGCCCATGCCTATGCCCTGAAAGATACTGACTAGGTCAAAAAATTTATAACTCAACGTTAAGTTAATTAATGAAAACCAAACCTTTATACCTTACAAGATAAATAATTTTGTGGTAGAGGAGGTAGCTGTTTTTCTCCATTTTTTTTTCACCCTAGTTGTTGAAAGCTTCCTGTCACAGTGTCAAATATTTATCATTTAGAAGTGAGCAGATACCCAGTAGCCATGTAATGATACTTTTGGGCACATTTCACCTACCCCAAGGCGTTAGGCAGAAATGTTGGGGAAGCTGGAAGGCTCAGTACTCTGTTCTTTGGTCAGCACGTGATTGTTGACCCATAATTAATTAATAGAAAAAGCAAGTAGTCTCAATGTTTTTGGTCTTTTATCAAACAGGTAAGTTATTCTTAGGATCTTTTCACTGTTACTTCCTTTCTGCTATTCTAAAATATAATCCTGGAGTCTCTTCATTTTGTTTCTGGTTGTCACATTTCTGCAAACAGCAATGTATTGTGTTTATAGTTATTTCACTACAGACATTTCTGCGTTTTGGTTTACATGTGTTTTTACGTTATTTTTCTTAAATTATTTAAAGGAAAGGAATATGTTTTGTGTAGAATTGTGTTAATCAGACATGTACTAAACAGTTACTGTGTACACTGCAGCAGTGGAAGGGAACGATAATACAGAGCCCTTATGTGCCAGTTCTGACAGTATAGATGCAGAAACAAAGAATCTGAAAGAATTTTGTGGTAGAGGAGGGGCTTGTGAAAATTTAAGAAGCTATGGAGTGTCCATTTGATTCTATATTCTGTAGTCTTCGACCCTGGTTACACATTAGTATCATATGGAAAATTTAACAAATCTCATAGTTTTATTATACTCACTGTCACCGTTTATCTGGTCAGGAAATTGATTTCTAGAGATAGGGCCTAAGCACCTAAGTATGTGAGAGAGACATAGAATTTTTTTTTTTTTAGACGGAGTTTCGCTCTCGTTACCCAGGCTGGAGTGCAATGGCGCGATCTTGGCTCACCGCAACCTCTGCCTCCTGGGCTCAGGCAATTCTCCTGCCTCAGCCTCCTGAGTAGCTGGGATTACAGGCACGCGCCACCACGCCCAGCTAGTTTTTTGTATTTTTAGTAGAGATGGGGTTTCACTATGTTGACCAGGATGGTCTCGATCTCTCGACCTCGTGATCCACCCGCCTCGGCCTCCCAAAGTGCTGGGATTACAGGCTGAGCCACCACGCCCGGCCGAGACATAGAATTTTTTAAAGCTGTTACATGGATTTAATTTGCCATCTTGGTGAAGAACAGGAGTCAGCAAATTATGTCCCATAGGCCAAATCCAGCCATCCTTCTGTTTTTGTACTGCCATGGAGCTAAGAAAGGTTTTAACTTTTTTAAATGGCTGGGGAAAAAATCATGACATGAAAATTATATGAAATTCAAATTTCATTGTCTGTAAATCAAGTTGTATTGCAACCAAAGCCTTTGTTGAATTTTTGTTGATGTGTCAAGAAATAATTGTTGAGAAACTTTTTCATAAACATATACATAAAGAGATAGAGGAATATTTGGGTTCAGTCAGCTCAAATTGCAAATTATTTCTTTGTTTTCCGTCTGTTCTTTCAATGAAAGCATAAATACATTTTTAAAAATTGATTTAACTGTTAATATTGGAGAGGAGAAATTGGTAGGCCAAATTCAGTGCTCATTTGAGCATTTAAGGTACTATGGGTTTGTGTCTTCATATTTTATATTGACCAATTCACATGAGACAGTATTCCCAGGTTGGTGGTGTTGGTTAAAAGTAACATCGCCATTCTAATTTCATTTCCAAATCAAATGTTCATGGATTCCTATAGATAAGGTATCCCAAGGAAGTACTTATTTTCAAAGTACAGATGCTCCTTAACTTAGGATGTGGTTATATTCCTAAAAGCTCTTTGCATGTAGAAAATTTTTTTTTTTTTTTTTTTTTTTTTTTTTTTTTTGAGACGGAGTTTCGCTCTTATTACCCAGGCTGGAGTGCAGTGGCGCGATCTTGGCTCACCGCAACCTCCGCCTCCTGGGTTCAGGCAATTCTCCTGCCTCAGCCTCCTGAGTAGCTGGGATTACAGGCATGCTCCACCATGCCCAGCTAATTTTTTGTACTTTTTAGTAGAGATGGGGTTTCACCATGTTGACCAGGATGGTCTCGATATTTTGACCTCATGATCCACCCGCCTCGGCCTCCCAAAGTGCTAGGATTACAGGCTTGAGCCACTGCGCCCGGCCCGAAAATATTTTTAAGTCAAAAATCTATTTAATAAGCCATACCCACCCAACATTATCGTTTAGCCTAGCACTTCTTAAGCTTGTCCTTATTTTTGTTTGTATTAATTTATTTTACTCTTAACTTCTAAGGAGAGGAATTAAAATAATTCCAAATGCCGTCATTTTCCTCAGCAAATGTTAGGCACATGACCTGGGAAATTGTGAACTACTTTCTCTTTTGGCTTTTGGACTTCCTGTTGGGTTTCGTGTATAATATGCTTATAAAGGTAGATTTTTATTAATTGTGATTGAACTAGTTACTGAGAGCACCTTCCGAAAACCTTTTTTTTCTTAATTGTATGTAACTGTTAAATAATGAGATCAAACTATTTTTGAACAATTAGAGCAGGCGTCCCCAAACTTTTTACACAGGGGGCCAGTTCACTGTCCCTCAGACCGTTGGAGGGCCACCACATACTGTGCTCCTCTCACTGACCACCAATGAAAGAGGTACCCCTTCCTGAAGTGCGGCGGGGGGCCGGATAAATGGCCTCAGGGAGCCGCAGTTTGGGGACTCCTGAATTAGAGGTTATGTTCTTTAAGAACTGATTTTGTAGTCCCTATCCACAAATTTTTCCTCACCTTGTTTAGTGGTAAGGTCAAGTAACCATTAAGCTCAGGCATAGCCCCAGCTCAGGCATTCATTCACCATCTTTTAGTATTGCAGTGGAGCCACAGAATTATTAGGAATGGCAGAGAATGGCACTACATAAAGCAATGACAGGAGACTGACAGGGTCAAGAGAAAATGATGGAGGGTTTTAGAAATCCAAACCAAAGGAAAGAAAGAAGAAGAAAGTAAGGAAGTAAAGATAGGAAGATAGGGATTTTTTTTTTTTTTAATAGAGTCTTACTCTGTCACCCAAGCTGAAGTGCAGTGGGGCAATCTCAGTTCACTGCAGCCTCCTCCTCCCTGGTTCAAGCAATTCTCTTGTTGCAGCCTCCTGAGTCGCTGGGACTACAGTCACCCACCACCACGCCTGGCTAATTTTTATATTTTTAGTAGAGATGGGATTTCACTATGTTGGCCAGGCTGGTCTCAAACTTCTAACCTCAGGTGATTCTGCCTTGGCCTCCCAGATTGCTAGGATTATAGGCTTAAGCCAACATACCCAGGCAGGATAGGGACTTATTGCCTTACTTAGGCATTTATTTATTCTCAGCATAGCTGGATCATTCTAGATCTGTTCTAGAGGTTCAAGCATAAACACTTAACTCATCCCATTTCTCGGATCTACTTTACTTTGTGCTGACTGGCTTCATTCTTAGGCCTTCCGTAGTACGAGGAAAATGGCCTTTGGTACTTCAGACTTCCGTGTCCTTAACACCTATGACTCAGACAGAAATAGTGTCTTTTTTGATAATTCTGGTTAAAGCATGAGAAGTTCTTTCATTGATTCAGCTTTGATTATTCTTGGTCCAATCAATGGGGTCTGATGTTTGGATTGGACAGGTGTGAATGGTATACCTGCCCCCCTAATGGGGATGCAGTGAAGCATAGGGTAACCATCTCTTATCACCATCTAAACCCTATGGATAGATTTTCTGATAAGAAACACTTGTTATCAGAAAAAAATGGATGCTAAAGAGAGTAAATAGTTAACTGTTAAAAGACCAAAACCTAGCACTTGTATCATCTAATGTAGAATCTTGTATACATTGTACACTTCATGTTTTTTAGGAAATTTAAAATAGGCTTAAATGATCTTTGTGAAAGCTTCAAAGATTCTTCAGGGCCTTATGTATTTGTCCTTTCAGTTTTTCATTGTAAGTTTATGAAAATATTTTAGCCATTCTTTTAACAGTTTATTGGATGTCTGCTATGCTGTTTTACCTGCAGTGCCATTTAAACTTTTCAAAAGTTGATAATTTAAAAAACTTTCTAAGTTTTATTTTTACTTGAATATATACAGTATATTCAATTCGTATTTGAGGGGTACAGTATGATGTTTCAATACATATATAAACTGTGCAATGATCAAATCAGGGTAATAGTGTATCCATCACCTCAAACATTTGTCAGTTCTTTGTGGCAAGTACATTCAAAATCCTCTCTTCTGGTTATTGTGAAATATACAGTGTAGTATTATTGTTTATTATAATTACTCTGCTGTGCAACAGAAAACTAGAACTGGAACTCCTATTCATCTGTTCTTTTATATCCATTGACTAACCACTCCCCATCCAATCTTTGGCCAGTCTCTGGTAACCACTATTCTATCCTGTACATCTGTGAGAGCTGCTTTTTACAACTCCACAAATGAGAGAAATCATGTGGTATTTGGGGCATATTTCATTTAACATAATGTCCTCCACGCTTATCCATGTAGCCAAAAAAGAAAGGATTTTATTATTATTATTTTTCTGAGACAGAGTCCTGTTCTGTCACCAGGCGGGAGTACAGTGATGTGATCTAGGCTCACTGCAACTCCTACTCCCAGGTTCAAGTAATTCTCCTACCTCAGTCTCCCAAGTAACTGGGATTACAGGCATGCACCACTATGCCCAGCCAATTTTTGTACTTTTAGTAGAGACAGGGTTTCACCATGTTAGCCAGGTTGGTCTTGATCTCCTGACCTCATGATCCGTCCACCTCTGCCCCCCAAAGTGCTGGGATTACAGGCGTGAACTACCGTACCCTGCCTTTACTCTTTTTTTAATGGCTGAGTAGTATTCATTGTGTATCTGCATCACATTTTCTTTGTTCATCTGTTGGTGGGGAGTTAGGTTGATTCTGTATCTTGGCTAATGTGAGTAGTGAGTGCTACAGTAAACATTGGGGTGCAGATATCTCTGACTACTGATTTCATTTTCTTTGGATAAATAACTCAGTGGGCTTGCTGGATCATATGGTAGCTCTGCTTCTAGTTTTTTGAGGAACCTCCACACTGCTTTCCTTAATGGCTGTATTAATTTACCTTCTCACCAGCACTGTATAAGTGCCCATTCCTCCACATCTATGGCAGCATTTGTTTTTTTGTCTTTGTGATACTGGCCATTCTTATAGATGTGAGATGATACTTTATTGTGGGAAAGTATCTTTGTTGTATAGAACTATTTTAACCAAGGCTCACAGGTTATCTCCCTACCTTTTTTGTTTTTAATATAAAGTGCTATCAGATTTTTAATTCTATGCATAACATACAGTAAACCTCATCTGGAAGACCTGTACATGGCACAGTGCAGGCTGCTCAATTTTTCTGCCTTGGAAGGATGAAAGGCTAAGTTGAAAAATCATTTATCAGTTTCACTCCAGTTGTTACATTTTGGCTTTAGAAACATCCTTCATCTCCTGAGTCTCATAATCTCCTGCCTTTGAGGTTGTGTCATAGATATTATATCACTCAAGTGCTTTCAATTTGAACTTCAAGAGGGGTGCCTATGTCTCAGAAGTTGCCTGTAGGGACTATTTTACAGTTATTATTTCAGCTCCTCCCACCCTAGCTTGTTGAAGAAAGTTCTCTAACCAAAGGTAATTCTAATTGCCTTTGAAATCAGTACTAGTCAAAGTATACAGTAGTTTTATGAAGACAGAGCCCTCAACCTGAAGTTTCTTAAAAAGAAGACACAATAAGAAGGCCCAAGATACCTTTTTGCCCTTCAAAATGAACTGCCAGTGCCTCTGCCTTCGTGCCTTCAGTGAACGTATTACGTTAGAACGAGATTATACTTGTGGTTTTACTTAAGAACAACTCTATGAGAAATGTGTTGTTTAGCAATATTCCTTTCAAATTCATAAGCCCTAATTGAAATTACTTTCCATTCTATCTTTGTAGCAAGACTTAAGCTTCATGAATGGATAGTAATTCTGCCCTCATGTTTCAGGGTTCTGCCTTCATGCTCTATTTTCCTTCCTTTTCTCCAATGAATGTCTTTCCCCTTGACTATATCACTTAAAAAGCTATTCTTTAAAATTACTGGTATTGCTTCTTATTTATGTATTTTACCTCCTTAACCATACTGCAAACCTCTCAGAATCAGGAACTGTATGCCTTGTATTTATTTTGTATTTTCACACAATGGTCACTTAGTTCAAATAATTCATAAATTTTTAGCATCTAGGGTATAATGTCACAAAATAAGGCATAGTTCTTGTCTTCATAGTGCTTTTTAACCTTTAGAAGAGATATGATAAGTCTGATATACAAGAGTTATTAAAGAGAACAAAATCAGTTTCTTCTCAGGAAAACAGTAAGGACAAACTTCATGAAGGAGATTGTATTAGAGCCAGGCCTTAGAAGCACCAGATTATTGGGATATTTTAATTTGTCTATTTGCTGGATCACAGCATTATAAAGGAGACATTTAAAGGAAACAATGGGATTGTAATCCCTTCTATGTGTAATTCTTGGTGGTTGCAAAACTCATTCTCATTTTTGTCTCATTACCCTTTGAATCAACATATCACATCTATTATGAACATGTAAAAATCTCACCTATTTAGCTTTCAGAGTTTTGTTTTGTTTTTCCTAATTGCCTTGGTGGTTAGAAAACAGAAATATCAGTCTTGACTTCTCTCTGCCATGATCTTTTGTGTTGAGATTAGCACTCTTGAAGAAAAGAGAGATTTGTTTATAGCATCCTACCCTGATTGACCAGATTTATTAGTGACTGTCTTATTATACTACTGTAACATTACTTTTGCTTTCCTTTTCTACCTTATGCAAAGAGAAATGAAGTAGGAACTTTTGGCTTGTTTGACGGTATTCCTGAATTTTTTGGTATGCTTCTCTGAGGTGATTTAGCTCTTTTGGAAAACACTTGCTATAATATGTAAAAACATTTAGATTGCATTGTTTTGCTTAATAATTTTTCTTCCTTTAACAGAAGTATATTTTAACTGTTTGATTTCTTTTTTCTTTTTCTTCATGTTCCAATATTCTTTGAGGAGAATGGGAAATGGAAGAAGAAACCTTAGTAAAATAAGTTTTTTTGTGTTACAAAGAAACTGTTTAATAATAAATGTTTCTCGATCCACTTGACGTCCACCTTTTTTTAACAATGACTTTTCTGGAAGGGAAAATTTGGTTTTGATTTTGCTTAGTTGAAATTGCATTCTTTTGCTATTATTCAGGAGACTGTTTCTCACCTGGATGATCATTTCAACTATTTCTTTCTGTGCTTCAAATCATCAGAATCCTATTTGCCCCACTGCAGACTTGGCATGTCGAATAAATGTGATGGCAGCAATTAACATCATGATTGAAAAAGGAAATAGTTGCAAAGTTGTAGCAGGGAAAAACAAAAGCTGGAAAAGCGGCTTTTATAAATAATTTGAAATTATTTTCATTCTTCCTACATAGGATTGAAAAGTAAACAAATTCTCTGGTTATTTTGCATGTTGATTGTTTCTACTGTGTAGCTGAAGACTCTTTATAGTTGTGGTTCATTTTGCTTTTAAATTTCAAGAACAATACAATAAATTGGAGACACAAATTAAAAGAAATGTATCATTAGAAAAAGCCAAAGGATTTACAATGTTCCCTTACTTACACATAAATGTAAGCATAATTTTTCCTAACTAGTAGGTCATTGTGTTATTATTGTGTATTGTAGAATGTATTTCACTTGAATTTAAAAATAATTATTAAATGGCTAGTATTTCAATTTTTATTTAAAGAACATTATCTAAATATTTACATAAAGCAAAAGCAGCCATTTGTTTCATCCTAAGTGTTTACTATTTTTCATTATTTAATATTGATTTTTCTTTTTGTTGGTATTAGATTCTTATTACAATGCCTTTGCCCTTTGCTCTTTGGTGTTGCTTTGTTGGCTTGTTCATCTACGTTGTAGACCTAGATGACCTTCATGTTCTAGTCCTTTGAGTTTTTTACTAGGCTGAACCAAAAGAAAGCAATTGGTTGCTAGTAAAAGAACTGGACAAAGGCGGGGGGGGGCGGGGTTTAGGCATGGGATACTGCCTTAGAAAACAGCAGCTATATCTCAGTTTGGTATATGAAAACCAGCTTCTGTAAGGCTAGGCCACCACACTGTCATTTTTTATTATTGGCTATCCCTTAGTCTCTATACACTGTTGAAAAAGTGATGATTCATCACAGGATGGTTTGAAATAATTGGCCTGTTCAAACCCTTTGCAGCTGAGAAGTTGATTTTCTACATTACATAACCCTGATGTCCATTACGCATGTATATTTGGGACACAGTCTGCTTTTTGCATTGTGCTTTACCTGTATGTTTAGTTCAAGGTGAGATTGGTTCCTAAAGCTTTTTAAACAGACTTTTTCTTTATGCTGTTATTGTCTTTTAATGTCAATATTGAATGAAAATATATGGGAATCATTTAGATATGGTCAGTAGACATTAAAATAAAAAGGAAAATGTTTGACAGTTTCCCTGGGTAAGCTGCTGAGGCGTTTATAAGCAAAATGGTGTATTCAAAGCCAATTATTTATAATAACGATCAACATAAAACCTGGGCTTTAATTTACACATCATTAGAAGATTGTCTGTTGTGGTTGAGGGTTTGGGGCAGTATGCATTTGAGTCTGTGAGTACTCCTTATAAGTGTCTCATGTGAAGAGAATACAGAAAAATATTTAAAAACTTAATTACTTATCTTTCCCATGATTGATGTTTGTTTTTTTGTTCAGGTCCTGTTTTTCTTATAGTAAAACAACTCAGTATATATTTCTGGCTTTAGATTGTTACAAATTTAATCTAGTTTCTCGGAATATTAAATTTACATTTAAATGTTTTATGTGCCATTAAGTATTGTTAGAGAATTTTTATAGAGGTTTTAAGAGAGTTGCCCAAATTCTAACTATGTCAATCTAGTGTTTAATTAGTTGTGTGTTAGAAGGCAGATAAAAAAAATTTCAGTTACCGCTATTAATAATGGTTGCAGGGTGAATTCTGGTAAGGTGTTATATAAAGGCCAGATAAAATAAAATATTGATGTTTAAAAAGTTTGTGGATAAGAAATCTTTTATTTTTCTTGTCACTTAAGATTAAACCAAAAGATAATTTTGTTACACTCACGAATATTTAAAACAATCTTTAAATAGAGAAAATCTGACCACATTTCCTACTTCAACTCCTAAGATAAAGGAAAAGAAGCAGCAAGAGTAGCAAAGGTTGGGATAGGGATGGGCATACTTTACATCATTTCTCCCAAAAGGATGGAATTCAACAAAAAATTTTTTTTCTAGCTAAAAGGCCATCATTTTGTGTTTATTGTTGTTAAGAAGAAGCCACCCAACTAAGATGAAAAACATTGAATATGCATTAAAATATTGACACAAAAGAAATAGCTAAAAGATAGACATTTGTCAATAATGTGGATACACTTCAGATTTTTAATAATACTATTATTGAAATGTTATAAAGGATTGACTAAAATTTCCCTTTTAAAAAGTAACAATTCATTTAACAAAATAATTTCTGAGTTTTATCTAGGCTTCTTAACACCCTTGTACCTCTGAATTAATGAAAGGATTTATATAGTATCTGGGTCAAATATGTTTTTCTTGTTTTTTATTTTGATGATCATTTAAGAATTTTGCTTATGATGTGCCAAACCTTTAGCTGTTTAGATATGTCCCAGTCTTACTTAAAATGTTTACTTAGAGCTAGGTATTTGGTATGGTATTGACCTGGATAATGAGTGTATAGCAAAATGTTATAAATGAAAAGCTATTTCTGACTTAAACTCTTGATTCTTCTACATTAGTGCTAGTAAAATTTATGTCTTCTTAGTTCCAAGTAGTGGTATTTTATAGTGCCATAGCAAAGCACGATTGGAAATGAGAAGTGCTGTCTCTTAGAAGTTCTCTCATATTTCAGCTAAAACATACTCAGCAAAAAAGATATGTAAATTAAAAGAAAATCTCCAATTTCCTATTCTGAGTAAAGCTTTGATTTTTGCTGATTCAGGAAGTAAGGTTGACATTGGAGCTTCTCATTTCATCTGGAATAATCACTTTTTCCTTTTGAAAAGTCTTTCATTTTAGCAGCAGTATCTTCTAAAACAGTCCATTTTGCATGGATGAACCTGTTTTTCTCTAGATAACACAGAAAATACAACTATCATAAACGGTAACCGGCTTTCTATAGTATAGCTTTCCTGAGTGCCCAGTGAGATACCAGAGTGCCAGGCTGTTCATTCTGGAGATTTCACTGATTTTCTTAGCAGCATCTCTACTCTAACCCCCCAAATAACAACCCCCAATAGAAGAATTTTATAACTTCCAAATTGACTACTATAATAAAATGTTTAACCCCAGGGTTAGATAAATAAGATGCTGACTACCTAATGAAAGTGGCTAATGTCAGTAGAGCTCTCCGCTAAGTCAGTGGCTTATCAGCTTAGGATCATTCAGAATATATTATTCCAGTTCTTCTTGAAACATTACACCATTATTGTTTTCGTTGTTGTTGTTGTTGTTGTTGTTGTTGTTGTTAAAATTGGTGTTGATTTATCTTAGTGATGCTTATATTTTCCTCAGATTTTCCATTAGTATTTTTTCTCCCATCTGAATAATCTGAATAAATAATGAACTTGCTTTTGTTATAGGAGTAGGTACATGGGACATCCAATAGCATTCTAAATATTTGGCTGCCAAATAAGGAAATCATAACTGCTTATTTATATTAAATTAGTATTAAATAAAATGATTAACATTTGAAAATGTTTTGGTATAATCTACATGTAATCCATTAAAATTTCCAAACTAATGTCAAATTCTTTATTGCTTGGCTTTCTGCCAAATGATGTTCAGAGGAAATTGAGTTTTTCTTTAGTATCTAAGTTAAATGAAAATGTATGTGATTTTTAGCTTTGATTAGAGAGTTACAAATGGATCCATGGAGTTTTGGTTATATAATTTCTATGCTGTATGTATGGGGGCACGTCTTTGCTTCTCATAATAGTTGTGATGGTGCTGTGGAACAAATGTATGCTTATGCAATCTTGTCCACAGTATGTATTTCTGTTGGTTGTTGAACTGTTAATGCTGTGTAATACCAACTACTTATATAAAATTTGTACTCTATGTAGATAGTGCTTTTGAACTTCTTTCTGATAGTACATATTCCTGTATTAATACAATAAAGCCAAGCTGACAGGGTGACATAGTGAAGCTCTTATTAAAAATGTATTGTAATTGTTGCTGAGATACTAATGGAAATCTAGAGCTTGCTGCCTCAAGTTATTTTAAATTGTGTATTTTTATGTTTACATTTTACATTTACATATTAATTTTATCTGTTAAGACTTGCTTTCAAATCAAAAGGTTTATGTGTGGTTAGACGAGAGTATGAAAGTATATTTGAACTTAAGAAATCAGTTCTTTGTATCAGCACATTGAATGGTTTTGTATTAAGAAAAGCCAGATTCAGTGGCAAGTTTGACCCCTCACATCTGGAATTGCCATGAGAGAAAAGCAATCATGGGAATCATATATGTATACTAATCTATGACATGAGAAGCATATTTCTTTTTTTAAGCATATTTCTTTCATTTTAGAAAACCAAAAAGCTCAGATTATTATGATTAATAAAATTTTTTTGTCCAAAACAAAGTTAAGAATTATGGCAGGAAATATAGAAATATTTCTGAGCAAAGTTTATGACATTCAAATACTACAGCTTTTAAAGGAATTCATGGATAAGCCATTTGAAATTTATGTATATTTGTTTTATATTGATATCGTAGGTCTATCTTATAAAATTTACACATATTATGAAAACAGATTTTCAGTATTTGGTAAGGCCTTCTCTGGAAAATTCTAAACCTTTGTTTTAAAATTACATCTGTAGATCATCTGGTCACTCTAATATTGTGAAATTATTTTAACATTGAGTATTGCTGGCTGCATGCTTTGGCAACTCTTTAATCCAGCTGTTCATTTTTGACAAAATCTTACTTTTTGAAAAGAGCTCATTTTAGAGGAGATATTAATACTGCTTTCCCAGTTTTTAAAACTACCATTTTGTAATTTACTAGTAAATTGTAAGTGCTACAGGAAGCACTATGAAGTATTCAAGATCCATGTATTCAGGGCTAAAACTGAGTTTATATACACATATACTAAACATTTACAAAGCCATAGAACAATTATTCAAGTTGCACGGTGGACTATGCTACAAGAGTTAGAATGCTTTCTTTTCAGACATAGTTGATTTGAATACAACAAAATGTCCAGACAGCCAGCTGAAACCTTGAAAACACTTTTCAATCTGTAGATACAACTGTATCAGCAAAATGTTGATCAGAGTTCAAATGGAAACATTAACTAGTCTAGCTAGCCTTCCGATGTTTTCATTGCTTAATTCACAAAGAGAATCACACAATGGATTTTTCTGTAGTAATAACATTTTGCTGCAAAATTGTATGGTCTGTGGATATGACCATAGAGGTTGTCTTGTCTTTAAATTTTCTATTCTGTACATCTTGAGTCTCATTTTTATTCCTTTTTACTTCATTAAACAATAAGGATTTACCTTAAATCAAGCATTTTTTAGTATGTTTATTATCTCCCATGGTCCTTTGTAATGCCATATTGTTACTGCCCAGCTCGACGTAAAAACTACTCTTTTTACTTCTCATACTGGCCATTTTGCAAGCCTGAGCTTCTTTGTGGTGCAGGTCAAGTACTTACGGAGTAAAGTTAAGTGACTTTTTCTTGTGCAGGAATGTCTTCGTTTAAAGAAAAAGAAAAAGGCTGCCTCAGCCCTTGTTTTTTAAATAGAAACATTTTTTATTTAAAGCATCTTGTATTTTCTACTGAATATATCATAGTGTAGTAAGAGTTATATTTTGCTTTAGGCATAATGGTTTTTAAAATAGCCCAATTAATTACATAGATGAGTGTTTATTTATTTTATAAAACAGTTAATTTTAAAATAGCTTATCCATATGAGTTCTTTAAAAGGCAACTATTAATATTTTTAAATATGATTTATTTATAATAAACTTTCTGCAAGTGAGGGAGGCCTTTAATCTTTATTAAGAGGGGGTGAATGATAATGCATTATGTTTTCCAAGACAGTTTTTTTCCTCTTAAAACCCAAATAATCCTATCATTTTCACATTTTTCTTCTTGTTCCAAAAAGAAGTGGTGAAGGTTTTGCACTGTTTGTTGGCTATGGCTGTGTCATGAAGGTTCTACTATGATTGATTAGTGGAGGGCCACTGTGTATTTTTTATATATATTCACTGTGGAATAGAATCCAGTGTTGGATATTTTTTTTGTTTAAGTCAGCAGTGAGGAATGGTGGAAAGCATTTGTTCCATTTAATAATTTATAATCGCTAATTTCCCAGTAAGGAGCCTACCAAAACATGATAGATATATCTCACTTAGATGAAAAGTTGTCTGTAAGGTGCATCAAATCCTCTTTTAATATCTCATTTGAATATATAAATCATTTTTTCTCACTGATTTTATGGGGTAAAATGGAGATATATTCTAGAAAATAATTTGGTCTTTTAAGACAAAAAATCAATTTTTTGGAGAAAAGACTCATTTTCAGATACAGTAATATGTAAGTCAGATTCTGAGTGCAAAGTAGAATTTTAGATAAATTTAGATAAAATTTTATTTTTGGCATAGTAACTTAATTTTTTTTCAATTGAATAACTTTAAAGATAAACTTTATGTTTATTTTTTGAGCACAGTTATAACCAGTAGTTTCAAATTTTCATCCTCTCCTTGAAATGCTTCAGTAGAAAGAATATATAACTCTTCTTTAATGTTCAATATTCTAATATTTTAAAGAAGCTATTTTTAAAAATTAAAAGATTGAAATAAAAGAAAGGAATCTACATTTAAACAGTTGAAATTATAATCTTAAATTAAACTAGCAAATTATTAGATAAGCAAACCATTTCTTAGAAGCCATGTAACAGTAAACTAAATTCAATCCAATAAACTATTGTTGAGCACCCACCTGTGCAGTGGACAGCGTTCAGCAGTAGAAATGTGGTATTGCCTAAGAGTAACTAGCTCACAGCCTAAGAGAGAGTCAGGCACATAAATGGATACTTACAATACAAAGGGCAAGTACCTTGATAGATGAAAATATAGGACATCATGGGAAGGTCTAGGACTCTGAATTTACTTTTGGGAAATTAGGTAAGACTTCTTTTCTCCAAGACTTCTTTCCTCCAAAACTGAATTAGGACCTGAAGAATAATTAAAGTAAGCTAAACAGAGGAAGACCTGGAAGAGAGAGAGTGTTGCAGGTTGAGAGAATAGCAGGTAAATAGCCCAATTGCTATTGTGTCAGAGATTTATGTATAATTTGGTGTGGCTGGACCATAGGGTTTAAAGGTAATGGAAAATAGCGAGAGATTAGTTTGAAGTGGTAAAGTGAGACCAGATTATGAAGGGATTTATATGATGATCCGAAAATTCAAGAGTTTTCGAAGAGTTTTTTAGTAAGATAATGACAGGATCATATTTACAATTTAGAAGTCAGTTTGGCAGAAGAGTGGAGAATAGCAGGGGTTGGGCAGATGATGGCAAGATCAAACTTAAAGAGACTGGTTGCTTTAGAAAATAGATGAGAGGTGATGGTACCATTCTTCTAGATAGTGAATACTAGAGGAGAATCAAGTTTGAAAGTGGAAGAATATGAATTTAGTTTTTAACATTTGAAGTGCCTGTAGACCATCTAATTTGAGGTGTCCAGAAAGGAACTGGATATATGAATATAGAACCAAGCTCAAGAGAGAACGAAGTTAGATATATAGATTAGGAAGTTAATCAGGATGAGAATGTTAACTGAACCCACCGGAGTCCACAAGGGTCTTCAGGGCTCTCCATCTTTATCATCAATGATTTCGTTACCTAATTCATCATAATTCGGATATGAAGGCATTGTGAAATATTTAATGTACTATACCAGTATAGGATATTATTAACTGTAATAAAGAGTACATTTACTAAGAACATTGCTATAAAACTAGTGTAGTAAGCTCTGGGCCAATGTGGACTATCATTTGGGGAAGGAAAAAAACTAGGTATTTTTTCCCCCTTTTTTAAGTTAATATATTAAAGTTGTATGTATTTAGCATGTATGCCATGATATTTTGAAATGTGTGCAATTGGCTCTCGGTATCTACACATTAAACCAACAATCATGGATGGAAAATACAATCTTTGCAGGTTAACTTTTTGTATTGGTGGGTTCTGCAGGAATGATTGCAGGAACATCCATAGATTTTGGTAGTGAGGCATCCTGGAACCTCTGGATACTATGGGACCACTATATATATTGTGGAATGGCTAAATTGAGATGATTACCCTATCTATTACCTCATGTGCCTGTTTTTTTGTGATGGGAACACTTAAAAACTACTCTCGGCAATTTTTAAGAATATACTCTATTGTTAACTGTACTCATCATGTCATGTAACAGATATTTTGAACTTCCTATCTAACTGAAATTTTGTTATCTTTGACAAACATCTCCCCAACCCCCTCTCCACCAAACTCCTGGTAAATACCACTTTACTCTCTACTTCTGTAAGTTCAGACTTTTTAGATAACATATCTAGGTAGACATAAATGTACTTTATGGATTTTATATTATTTAACTCACGTAGCCCTTCACTCCTCACTTCAGCTTTGTGAAGAGAGGTAGGTATTTTTGTTGTTGTTTTCCAGTTTAAAAAAATGTAGTGATATCTAGTGATAGTGATATCTAGATGTAGTGATAACTTTCCTAAAGTCTTTGATTGCTCACTAGTGAGTGACAAATTAAAACTTTGAAGAGGGACCTGGGTAGAGAGAAATAAGCAAAAAAAACATTTCAATGAGAGATCTATAACCTTACTGCATTCAATAGTATTTAGATAGGAATTACACCATTTAAAAAATGTATTCAGTTTATTTAAAACTTGAATACCCCATCTCTAACTCTGTTCTAGGTGCCTTGGTATCAGTACCAGAATGTTGTACAGTTTCTGAAAATTATTTTCGGTATAGCAGTTAAGGAAATTAAGACTTAAAAGCCATTGGCCCAGTTTTGATAAGAAATAAAGTTGGAAGCTAGGTACAGTGGCTCACACCTTTAATTTCAGCACTACGGGAGGGGCCAAGGTGGGAGAATTGCTTTAGCCCAGGAGTTTGAAACCAGCCTGGGCAACATAGGGAGACCTCATCTCTAGAAAAATAAAAAATAAAAACAATTAGCAAGGCACAGTGGCATGTGCCTGTAGTCCCGACTACTTAAGAAGCTGTGGTGGGAGGTTCACTTGAGCCTGAAAAGTCAAGGCTGCAGTCAGCCATGATTACGCCAGTGCGTTCTATTCTGAAAGACCAAGTGAGACCCTGTCTCAAAAAAGTAAAATAAACAAGCAAATAAATAAAGCTATAAATAAAGGATATATTTTCTTCATCTCTTCATTTGACACTAAGACAAGTCACAAACCCGAAGAGTATTATTGCCTATTTATTAGGGAAAAATCCAGTTGTTTCTCCATTTTTTTATCTAGATATGAATCTATTAAAAATTAATTTTAGTGTTATATATAAGCCAGCATAAACGATAGTAGAATATGTTCATATAATGCTTTAATATTTACATACTTCGACATGTCTTCTCCAACAACCCTTGCAGTTCTCGGAGGAGGTAGTCAGAACAGGTATTAACCTAATTTTATTTTTGAACAAACAGGTTCAGAAGGTAAAGTCAGCTTGTTTCAGAGCTAGAACTTTTCCTATTAGAACCACCTTGCTTCTAGATGTGCAATCTGTTTAAGCATTAAAATAATTCAGAATTGCAAATTAAAATGTTACTGCAGTTATTTTAATTTCCTGTCTGGAATGTTTCAATAGTGGTTCCTGTATTATCTGGAAAGTTAAACCAAATGTTCTTTTATACTCTTTTAGACTCTACAACTTCAGTTAATCCAGATTTCCTACCTAATAACATTGTTTGGCAGCCAGGGATCTCTGGTGGCCCTACCCTTCTAAGTGCTTAGAACCTATTATAAAGAGTGTTCAGTGAAAAGGCAGGGAAAAGGCCTTTTTTGGTTACCTACGTGCTGCATATAGCAAAACCCTGCTAGGCGCCTTCATGTGAATCCTTGAAGACACCATAATGGAATCAATAAGCATGTCATAATTCAAGTAAAAGCTTATTATGAGTGCTAGATGATAGCCAGGGACTAAATACTTTTCTGATTTTAATACTTCGGACATTGCTCGTACATCTCTACCTGGAATGCTTTGTCTCGTGTCAATCTGCCAGAACTAAATTCAACCAGCCTTCAAAGCCAACTCAACCAATGCTTCCTTTGTAAAGCTTTTCCTACTTACTCTAACGAGTGATGATATAAAATTTTTACAACAATTTGTTCTTAATATTTTAGTTACTTGTGCATATCTCATACCTTCTTTGGTTTCTTTGTTATCGAACATTGTCTTCCCATAACCTTGAGCATTGTCCATTTCCCTTAGAAAAGGGAAATGTGGGAGAGGTAGGAAGGTGGTTACATCAATTAGATTTTTGCTTCTTAAAATGGTCTTTTGTTTATGTGAGTCTATAGTCCCATTTATTGTAGTGACAGTATCTTGGTAATGCGAATTACTGGGTACATAGGAGAACCTCAGAAGGGACGATGGTCGTGTCCTCCAGGGATGTATCCGAATATCTGAATCCTGCTCTGGAGCACAGTTCCTATTCTCTACCCTTGATCCCATTCTCTGTACCATAGAGTTTAATTCGTTCCCTGTACGAGCCAATTCCCAGCCCCAGTGAGCCAGGAAATAAAGAATTGTTCCCAGCAGCATGTTTTGTACATAGGTTTTCTAAAATGTTCAACACTCTTTCAGTTCAGATTCCACCATAATTTATATGATCAATCAAGCACTGCTTTGTTTCTCTGTAGCTCTATTGGAATACAACATAATCAGAGATGTGTAGAATATGGGACTTCTGGATTTGCCAAATTTTGCACTGAAGGAAAATGATGGCTCCATCATTCTTCGTACCTAACTCCTAGAAAGGCAATATGGTATTGTGATAGAAACATGTGCTTTGAAGATAAAGCTCTCAGATTTTGATTCCTGTTCTTCTAATAGTGCAGTCTTGTAGAGATCACTTATCCCCATAGTTAGCAAGAGTTCTTCATTAAAAAAAAATTATTAGGCCGGGCGCGGTGGCTCAAGCCTGTAATCCCAGCACTTTGGGAGGCCGAGGCGGGTGGATCACAAGGTCAAGAGATCGAGACCATCCTGGTCAACATGGTGAAACCCCGTCTCTACTAAAGTGCAAAAAATTAGCTGGGCATGGTGGTGCGTGCCTGTAATCCCAGCTACTCCGGAGGCTGAGAAAGGAGAATTGCCTGAACCCAGGAGGCGGAGGTTGCGGTGAGCCGAGATCGCGCCATTGCACTCCAGCCTGGGTAACAAGAGCGAAACTCCGTCTCAAAAAAAAAAAAAAATTATTTTCCTTATAGGATTGTTGTGAAGAGTAAGTGAATTAAGGTCCCTGAAAGAATCTAGCATAGTGTTTAGCACGTAATAGTTTCTCCATATATGTGACCTCTCTCCTGGGAAGACCAACCTGTCCCAGTTTGTCCAGGGTTTTCCTAACTTTATCACAGAAACTCTCATGTGTCTTAGGAATCTCCCTCTCTCTTTCTTTCTTTCTTTCTTTCTTTTTTTTAAGATGGGAGTTTTTGCTCTGTTGCCCAGGATGGAGTGCAATGGTGAAATCTCAGCGCACTGCAACCTTTGTCTGCTGGGTTCAAGCGATTTTCCTGCCTCAGCCTCTCAAGCAGCTGGGATTGCAGATGACCCCCACCATGCCTGGCTAATTTGTGTATTTTTAGTAGAGAAAAGGTTTCACCATGTTGGCCAGGATGATCTCAAACTCCTGACGTGAGTTGATCCACTTGATTCTGCCTCCCAAAGTGCTAGGATTACAGGCATGAGCCACTGTGCCTGGACTCTCTTCTCTCTCTGCTACTTGACTTTTCTAGGCTTATTGGCCTTTCTTTGAATAATGTACAGTCAAGTCTTACTTTAGACTTCAGACTTTAGACTTTTAAAGTAGCTCTGCATAGAGTTCCTTAGCTTGTTGGTTTTTACTTATTTTTTTCATTAAAGCTTCAAGGTATATTATGAGGTTGCATTATTTAATTGCTTTGCTGATTGAGCCAAACAGACCTTTCATTTATTAGCTGGCCTGATACGGGCGCAGGAAAGCTTATGAGTTACTTTGTAAGGTGATGGTTTTATTAAAGGTGGTAATTTTGATCAGCAAATCTATTGGTAGGTTCTGATTACCTTACAGAACTGGATGGTATTGATAAGTTTCCATCTACTTGGAAGTTTTAAAATGTGTCCTTTTTATTAAAAGGACTTCATCCTGTGAAACCAGTTGTTTCAAATTGAAGTTCTCTCATTCTAGGCATGATGAGTTACAAAAATGATTCTTTGTAGTATTTTGGAATTGTTTTCCACCTTTGTATAAACTCAGATGTCAATTTAATGTGTTCAGTAAGCCAAGCAACCCTTCTAATAAAACAAGTATAATTATGATTTATTTGTGGTTTTATTTCATTTCTCACTTTTTCCAGCAATCTTTCCTGTCCCTCAACTATGTTTCCTTTTTAATTAAAAAAAAAAAAAAAATCAAGTAGAAAACAAATAGCTGGGTTTTTTTGTCAATGTCATGGTCTTATGTCAAGATCTTGAAAGGTATCTCTCCAAATTATTGTTCTGCTATAGTTATTTCTATCAAAGAAGTCCTCTTGTATAGCTATTTGTTGAATTGTGTACCTACTGAATTAGTCAAAGCTCTAGCTAAAACCATTTTTTTCTTTACCTCTCCCCTCCCCCAAAACTTGCTTTTGTTATGTATTGGCTTGCTAATCCTTGTGTTGAGCAGTATCAGACATCACCTTTCTTGGGGGCAGTTAGTCCACTCTTCCGCTTTCTTTGTCAAAGGGCTCCCTTAATAGGAGAAGTCAACAGGGAGGACAAAAAGGATTGAAAGTTGTATTTAATCAGGGTCAGAGAGGTGGTGTTCAGAGTGACGGGCCCACAGGCAGGCTGGCCTTTTATGCTTGCCGACGCAGATGGTCCCAGAGCATTCAGCTAAGTGAAGAGAAAGCTGCCCAGTGAAAGCTATTGTAGGGTAGCATCGTTACAGTTGAGAAAGGTTGCCAGGGGTAACTAGAGAGTATCACCAGTATCGTGTGATCACTAGGCTGTGCCATTGAAAATGTTAGACTGAGGATTGTATTGGGTCCCTTGGCATCTTGATGTTCATATGTAAGCAGTATTAGCTTACATTAGTGTTTTTAATTTAGTTTTTTCTATTTTCTTCCCTTTGTTCCTTCCCTGCCTTTTAAAATACGTAAAACATAGAATTATTTTAATTCACAAGTTTTTAAAACCTCCTTCTTGAAAATACACCATTTAGTAATATATCTCTTATAGGGTTTATGGTTTGGTATAAACTATACCAAATTTTTGTGAATAAATTGGATTTATGAAAATGAGTTGTAATACTTCTCATTTGAACGGTTCTGAGTTGATGTTCCATTGCTCTGAAACTGCCCTAGTATATCCCAAGGTGGTTAGTTTTTTTCCCCCTTTGTGATTTTAAGTAACATTTTAAAATATGGTAGTAATTACCTGAAAACAGTAGATAGCATTGAGTGCAGAGTTGTGACCAAGAACTCCCAAATATTTATGAAATCTATCTTTAATTTTTGCCTAAGGCAAAAGTAAAAATATGCATTCCAAATGAGCCATAACCAAAATAGTGTAACAATCATTGGTCTCAATTTAATACTTTGATTACTATTTTAATATGCCAGTTTTGGAATCCTTTAATTTCATCTTTTCTGTTGTCACCTGGATATTTTAAGGAATTATTTATAGTCACATACAAAATGTAAACACAGTAGTCACCTGCCATCACTAGAGGAAAATGCAGAGTTCTATTTAATGTAGAAGGAAAAATCGCAATGTAACTAACATTTAAGATGAAATGATAATAACTTTGCAAATTATTATTTTAACTTATATTACCAATCAACCCAACTTAAGTCCCCCTTATGTCAGCCAGAGCCGATTTTGGCTTAATGCTACTTTCTCACCTGTTGGGATAACATTAAGTAATGGCAAACATAATACCAATACTGGTATTCAGGAGCTAATAATCTCCAGTGGAATTATTTTGTGTTAAAGGTAACTTTTAAAAATTAGTGTGTTTCAAGTGGAGCCAGGCTTTAAAACATCTTCTGATACCTCCACTTAAAAGTTCTGACTCTAAATTAATTTCAGACCATTACTGGAAAATTTCAAATTTATGTTAAAATGAGCTGGCTGCTGCTTTCCTTTCATTAATATATAGCTGAGTCATTTTCATTTAACAACTCATATTTCCATAAATAAAAGCATTTGTCACAAAAAATTAATGAATCTAGTGAAATTTAGAACTGAGATTCCAAAAGGTCTATAGTTTTGGCAAGAAAACGTGTTATTTGGAAAATTGAACGTTTATTAAAAATCAGCACAAAGTGATTTTTCTTTATTTCCTGAAGAACAACTGAAGAATAGTATTTAAATTATGCTGTTCTTTTATCATCATAGTTTCTTTTTTTTTTTTTTTAAAGGAAAATCATAATATGATCATCTAAAGGATTTAGGGAAAAATACATCTGTATCACTTATGATTAGAACGGCTTTTTGGGATTTATGAATACAGATTGTAGTGTAAATGCAAATTTTAATTACATTGCTTTTTAAATGAATCTTGGTAAATTTTAAAAATTGACATAGCATTTTATGGTCCTTTATTATTTTTATTCTACTGATCTACTTTTTCTTCATTTGTGTAAATGATACAGATGTGACTGAAACATGGTAAACTGAATGACCTTGAAGAGGAAAAGAACAAATTTAAATTTACATATCATGCATTTTCATTTAAAATGGCTATGTGACACAAACAGTGGGACAAGGGAGGTACACACACACAAAAAAGTTTACTGTAAACTTCAGCAGAGACTTCCTATCACTTTGGTCTTTGAATCATTACAAGTAACATGAATATGAGAGGAAATGTTACACATCTAGTAGTTATCACATGTCATCACAACAAAGATTAAAAAGAAAATTGCCTTTATGATTCACAAGTATTTATATGAATGTTACCTTCTTGATACAGCTTAAAGTTGACTTTTTAAAGATAGTCCTTTTATGCAATTAAACCATCCTATCAACATATATTTTTAAGTATGTAAATTATTATATGTGCACTTATAATTTTATACTGGAAATCAGGAGCCAGTAAACTAATTTCAGTTTTGCCAGTTGTTTAAATTTTTCTATAACATGAACCAAAGCCCTTTTTTATTCCATTATTATGTTAGCAATAGTAATAAATGAGTGTTACTGGAATATTAATATTGGAATATATAACAAAACTTATTAATAATGATGGTGTCAGTGAAGATCTATCCTTATATTTTAGATATATGGCAGTTACGTTGAGAAGGTACAACCAGAATAATCACAATTTATTTGTTACAGTGAATTTAATTTTATGAAGAACTGGCAGGTCTTAAAAAATCCGATACCAACTAACATACATTAAGAGGTACTCAAATGCTTGCTGAATAAATTTAGTTTAAGATAATTTTGAGAGTTGGCTGACATAAGAAAAATGATAATCTTTAATGGAAATTGTTCCCTTTGGTGTTTATTTACAAAGAGTCGGGAACTTTTAAAATGCTGTTACCCTTTATATTGGTTTGAATCTTAACTGGGAAAATTGAGAAGGCTCTAATTTTGAGCATTCCAGATTCCCAGGGGAAACAAAACAAAACAAAACAAAAAAACATGAGAGTGGAAGGGTGATGACTAGAGAGCTCCAAATAATAGAATGTAGGAAAGAACACTAAAAAAAGGTGTCAGAAGGTTTGGATTTAAGCCAACTAGAATGTGTTTATTACTTAGCTATAAAAAGATTGCTTATCTATAAAAAGCTGATCTCTGCCTACTTTAAGAATTGTTACATTCATGAAATTAGAGTAAGTATGTGAAAGTACATACAAGTTGAGTGTCTCTTATCCAAAATGCTTGGGACCAGAAATGTTTTAGATTTTTGTCTTTTTTTCAAATTTTGAGATACTTGTGTTATATTCTTAACAGCTGAGCATAGCATTTCCTTTGAGTGCCGTGTCAATGCTCAAAAAGGGTTTTGTTTTTTTTTATTAGTTTTGGATTAGGGATGCTCAACCTGTACTTGGAAAACTGTAATGTATGGTATGCATGTAAATGATGGTTCAAATAATCCCTAATACTACTCACCTTGCTGCCACTGCTGATGCCCTTTAACTGGTATCAGAAGAGCCTCCAGCAATGTTTATACTGTAGTCTCTTATCATTAGGGATTACATTCCAGGATTCCCAATGGACGTCTAAAACTGCAGTTAGTACTGAACCCTATATACATTGTTTTTTTCTATACATAACATACCTATATGATAAAGTTTGACTTATAAATTAGGCATAATAAGAGATAGAACAAGATAGAACAATTATAACAGTATACTGTAATGTCAGTTAATGTGAATGTGGCATTGTACTCACCCTTCTTGTGTTGATGTGAAATTATGAGATGAAGTGAGGTGAATGATATAGGCATTGTAAGCATTGTGACATAGTGTTAGACTACTATTGACCTTGAACACAAACACTGTGATACCTCGACAGTTCATCTGATAACCCAGATGGCCACTAGGTGACTTACAGGTAGACAGGGTATATAGCTGGACAAAGGCATGATTCACATCCTAATGAGGACAGTGCAAGATTTCATCACACTACTCAGAATGGCATGCAGTTTAAAATTTAGGAATTGTTTATTTCTGGAATTTTCATTTAATATTTTTGGACTACAGCTGACCATGGGTAACTGAAACTGTAAAGTGAACCCACTGATAACAGAGGGCTACTGTATTTTAATATTTGCCAACACTGAGCTTTTGAAATCAGCTACTTTGGTGGGAAAGATTATAAATAGTGGAGTATAAATATCAATAGATGAACATGGTAGTGCTCTATCAGCCCTTTGGGAGCCCATGAGTAACCTATCATTTGGTTTCAGCAATTAGTCTTGATTCACTTTATCAAAATGGGACTATAGATGACTCCTGGTAGGTCCTAGAATGCAATAAATGAAAAAATAAACAAATGAGCTTCTTTGCCCAGTCACAGATTCTTAACAGTGCTGAGAGAATTGTCCTGAGGTCTTTGCAAAATCCTAAATTAATGATTATCACTATAACAGATTTTTCTTTACTTCTTCTCATGTAACGTATTATCTTCCAATATTTTCAATTGACCTCTTCAGATCAACTCTAGCAGGTGACATTTTAATAATGTGATGTTTAAACAATGCTTCTAGCATTTACCTGATGAGATTAGGATAAAATGCCATTTCTGACTGGTTACTAGCTTCTAAACAACAGCCTTGTAGAATCTGCCATTCAAATGCATGAGTCAGCAAAATTTATAAGTTATGATAGGTCATGGATCTTCGTTTTTTCCCAAATTGTCAAAAACACATCCCAAGTGTGGTGCAGCTTTATGTACTCTTTGTTTATGTACTAGCCAACCACCTACAATGCTAGTTCTCAACGTGTGGTCTGTGTACCTCTGGGAGTCCCTAGTTCCTTTAAGTGTCCCTTTCTTCAAGGTGAGATCTGTTTTCATAATAATACTAAGAAGTTATTTACCTTTTTCAGTGTGTTGACATTTGAACTGAGGGTAAGGAGTAAGGAGTAAAACAGCTGGATTTTAAGATTTGAAGGCAATTACGTATGTTGTTTCTACATACCCATCTTTTTTTTTTTTTTTTTTTTAAAGCTAGCTAGTTTCTCTTAGGAATGTTCTTGAAGAAACAATAAAAGTAATTTTATTAAGCCTCAATACTTTAATACATGTCTTTGAATATTCTATATGATGAAATGGGAAGTACTATACCCATAAAACAAAACTTGGTGAACCACTGTTTTCCACATGACCCATTATGTCACAAAATTATGCATGAGTGAAAAATTCATTCACTGTCAAAGAGAGACCGGTTTTAGATTTTACGTTGTAACTAACCTTTAGGAAACTCACTTGCTAATTTTGGTGTAGTGTGAAAGAATAGTATCCACAGGTAACGTAAAAAGCAATTCAAATACTGTTTTCTTTTTCAGCTGCATAACTGTGTAATGCCAGATTATCTTTATACTATAGGGGAAAATTAGTATTTCAACCCTCATAGGTTCTTAGTTAAATATGGACATCTATAACAAAAGACAAGTTTATTAACGTGCATATTTTATATATACATGGGAGACACACCATGGAATTCAAAGCCAAAGGTGGCTTTGAATTCAGTTCATAGAGCATTTTCAACAAAGAACATACATTTTAGAGAATATAAGGCTGTGGAAAAGGGTTTTGAATCTGTAGCAGTAGTAAATTGTGGAAGGGCAAATCATTACTGTGGGTAAAGGCTAGTTGGCGAAGCTTATTAATATAGATTCCTTTCCAGGTTAAAGTTGTCTTCAGTGGTTAACCTTTATTCCTCCTAGTAGGGAGGTGGGCAGGATACCTTTTGTCTTTGCAAATGTCTTGATTTAGGCAAATGGAGGGTAGAGCAGTTTCTTGCATCTGCTCCTTCATAGCTACCTTCAGTAGAACAATCCTTCCTATTTTGGGGTAGCATATTCTGGTTTCCCAGAACATACTTCAATCAAAACAACATATTACAGCAGATTAAATAAAGAGTCAGATGTGACAATTCAACTATTTTCTATAAGCCAGACATGGAAAACGTTCGAAAAATACAAAACATTGCCACTCTTCTCATTTCTTCTTATTTTGAAAAATAGATTTGTTTTTCCTAAAAGTGTCACTTTTATTTTTTATTTTTAAATTAGTGAACTATTTAATTTTTTTTTTTCAGTTTTAATGTCTAATACGGGAGATACTAATAGTAACAGACCAAATAAACAAAGGCTCCTTGAGGCTCTCAATTTTTCAGAATATAAAGGGATCCTGAGACCTAAAAATTTGAAAACTGCTAATCTCTCTCTCACTATGTGACTTGCCTGCTCCCCCTTTGCCTTCTGCCATGATTCTGAGTTTCCTGAGCCCTCACTAGAAGCTAAGCAGGTGCTGGTACCATGCTTCTTTTGTATAGCCTTCTGAAGAGTGAATCAAATAAACCCTCTTTTCTTTATAAATTTCACAGCCTTAGGCATTTATAGCAACACAGATTAAAACCTTATTAGGCCAAAGGGGATAGCTGGTCCTAAAATTTTAAGATTAGGAACTATACTTTGTGTTCTAGTTAGTAAGTATAAAAGCCCTGAATGAGAAATTTATCTGAGGAAAGCTTTATTGCAAGTTAGAGGACTCAGGAGACTAGACATCTCTGTGTAATGGAAGACATCTCATCAGACCTTTGAGCAGTTTGCTTTTATCATGACTTTGAGCACTGTTCTTTATGTCTGTTCTTCCATTTCTCCAGTTGTAAAATAGGACCATTTTTACATCAGCTTCTCCTCTACAGGTCTTTACAGGGATTTTACGAGGATCAAATGAGTTGCTATACAGAGAATGTTTAAGATAAGATATCTCCTCACAGTAGATTTCCAGAATCCTGTCTAGGATGATCACAGTCAGTATGGGGTTAAGACACAGATTCAAGAGGCATATCAAAGGAGATCTGGTAAGATTTAATGACTGGATGAATATAGGGAATAAACAAAAACAGCATGGTACATGCCTATAGTCCCAGTGAACTATTTGGGAGGCTGAGGTGGGAGGATCACTTGAGCCTGTGAGGTTGAGGCTGCCACTGCACTTTAGCCTGGGTGAGAGAGTGAGACCCTGTCTCTAAGGAAAAAAAAAAAAGTTTGTTCTAAGGGCTTAATTGTTAATATTTTAGTAACATATTGGAGGAATTGGAAAGAAAAGCAAAAAATAGATGTTTTAAAACCCGGGCTTTTAAGATCAGGATTGTAGGATTGCAGCACATAAGTTAAAGAAAACAGGTAGGGTGTGGATGTCTGTTTAAGGTTGGCCTTCAGGAAGCAGAAGAGTTTTGTAAGACCATAGCCAAGCATCAAAAAGATACTTGAATTATTATAACATGTTGGGGGGGGGAAATGGGGGAAAACAAAACATCTGGATTAGCCTCTATAGTCAGGGCTGGTTATACAATTTGTGGGATACAGTATGAATGAAAATGAAATGCAGGCCTTTCAAAAACACAAGGGTGAAAGTATAGTTAAGAGTACTAATGTTTAAAGCTTTATTCCTTTAAGAAGGAAAACATGGTAGAGTTAATAGCAATAAATAAGTAACAACACAAATTTAAAATTATGTTTGTGGGTGCCATGATTTTATAAAAGGTAGTATATAGATAATACTTTATCACTAGGAAATCTTGATTACACAGCTTTCTAGGTCTTTTTTCTGCAAATTCATTTCTTAGTCATCAAAATTTATACTTTTATGAAGTTTCATTTTTAATTTATATAATTGGAAGTAATGTCAGTTACGTTTGGCAAATGCAAGATTACAAATATTTTTTGATGATTTTTTTATTTTGAGGAAGGACCTTGTACTCATGCCACTGTTAAGAACATTATATAGGCTGCGACATTAGGATAAATTTCTGATAAATTATTTCAAAATCTAAATTTAGAACATCTAGAGGTAATTTTTAGAACAATTTTTCTGAACGCTTTAACTCTATACAAATCACTTCTGTGTGTAAATTTAATTTTAAATGCAAATTTATACAGTGGTATTTAAATATTCTTTCTGCTATTTCTTGTAACATAGAAGCTATACAAGAATCCAAATGGCTTCATGACTTGTATATAATGCAGAATGTCTGTCTGTGCATCCTACCTCTGTATCTTCAGGTATTTGGAAACATTAAAATAATTTTTCCTCATTAACAGTTGGTTCATCCAGTCCTCATATAAAAATATTCTTCAACCAAATGTGACAATCTTTATATTCAATTTCTCTTTCTAAAGCTATTGATATTTGGTTTGCAATGTTGCAATGGTTCATAAAACTGGAGATTCTAAATGCCTTGATGAATTCTGATATATTTTTGGAGCCATGACTTGGATACTTTGCAATAATATGTTGACAAAGGTTCTACTCTATGAGTGCCAGCATTTCCTGTCCTGATCCTTAGGCTGAAGAGTTAATGTGTGTGCGTATACTGCTAGGATAGGTTCCTGGGAAAGATGAGTACTTTGGCTTTCTCCTGTATATCCCCAGTGCTGAGCCACTCCTCTTTCTTTGGGCTGCTGCCATCATTGCCATTGCCAATTTGGGCTCAGTTCTGGCTACTTCCTTGAGTTCCCTATGGTGTCCAGGTCTGTCCCAGATATTCACATTTGGACCCAGGCAGCCAGTCCAACTGTTTAGTGCATATGCTGATACTTGACATATTTCCTCTGTTTGTGCTCCATTGTCCCACTGGTCTTCATCTACAGAGTACAAGCGTAACATCATTAACAATTTCAAGATGGCAACAAAGGACCATTTAACTAAGTAGAGGCCCCTTCTGAGAGAGCAAGCCCACGTGTGACTGTACAAATTACATACTCAATAAGCTTACTCTATCCATTTATATTGTGAAAGTACTAAGACTGCTAAACTGCCTTTACATTGCTCTGTTTGGAACTTCCCTAAGATGAGCTATTTGACCTTAATAGGACCTATATAGTTATTAGGGGCAGAGACATGGTAGTTTTCATGCAGTTGTTCAGTGAGTTAATGTTTTAAAACATGCTACCTTCTTAGTAAGACTTGATGCTCCTCTGAGAGCCTTATGGAAGCTGAACTTTGTAGCAGCCAGGACTGTAGCTATTTAATTTGACTGGGGTTCTGAAAGGAAGGCTTTTGAAATGGAGTTCAGACAGATTGCTCTCTTAAAATACTCTTGTTGATTTAGTTTGCTGTGTTTTATTCTATATCTTTCTTTCAGTTACCACTTGGATTTTATTATTTCTGATTTTTTTTGTTTTTGTTTTTGGTTGAAAGAAAGGGATCATAGATTATTATTTAGCTCTCACCACTGGCTGCTTGATATGGCCCACTGTTCATCAATACTGATAACCAGAGTTTTAGTACTTGTTGATACCATATATGTCCCCCTTAATCTTATAATCTTGTACCTATGTGAGAGACATTTTTAAAGAAGAAAATCAAGAAAAATGTCTCATAGCCTCATTTGTCATTTTTTTCTTCTGTAAAACATCAACAGATTTTTTCTTAGAAGTTTCTCTAGCTAAATGTCTTTTGTCCTTGGTAAAATGGACAAGAGTTGAAACAAGCAATGTATATGATAGGTAAAGACATCCAAGTCAAAACACAGACCCCAGGTTATACTCACCCACTTCTTTGCTTCCCACAGTGTGCTTTCTATGTTGTAAAATGCTGTCTTCAGTGAACTAGAATTGTAGTTACTGTTTGATCCTCCTCTTATCCTCTTAACCTTGGCCAAAGATACTTACATCAGGACTTCCTAACTGATGTGCCACATGTGTTACAACAATAAGTTAGAGTGAGCAAGGTACTGATTTCTTGTGTTCTCAGGGTGGCCTGGCAGGACCTGGAGCTTCTGGGTCAGTTGTATTTGAAGGTGCCTGCTCTGTTTGCCCTAATGTGCTCTATAAACACCTTTCCTTGAACACTATTACATGAAAAAGGCGAAAGTACTGCCTTAAACTTCAAATGAAAAACAAGAAAGTGAAATTCCATAATTAAGCAATTACCTTTTAACCATTTACATAATCGGTATTGTTTTTGTTCTTTTTCAGTTTATTCTTCTAATTTAGTCCTAGTAAACATCTAAGCAGCAAGTAATATGCTGATGAAAACAAATTTTGAGATTTGTAGTCTGGTAACTTGTTTTCTGATTCTTGTGTTAATAGGAACCGGAGGCCTTAGTAAATGAGAGCTATGACTCATAAAGACATTATTAAGCTCTGGGTACTCAAATTGTTTTATCCCCACACTCATTGGATGAAAGATTTCAGCCTACAAGGAAGAAATTATGCCAGTCTAGAGAGTCTCCTCATTGTAGAAAAGTTTCCATTTTTATACTTTTGAAGATAAACAAAGCAGCTTCATTGATTGTGTTTCACAATAGCAATCTCTGTGTTTTGCTAGCAGCATACAGATCCTAAGTAGAACATATTTCAAAGTTACATGTTTTCCAAGAGGAAGTGTGCTGAATTTTGAACTTGGTTAGTACAAAAAGGTGTTTTGTTTTTGTTTTTGTTTTTGTTTTTGTTTGGGTAAAGAGATTGGATAACTGAAAATTTAGATAAACTCTAAGAAAGTAATTATTTACAAAAAATACACCAAAGAATAAAAAGTTAGTAAACATAGTCATAATGACTGTAATTGCTAACTATATATTCAGTTTATCTGAGGGGGCAGGAACTTTAGCATCATTTAATGAACTCTAATTTACTTAGTAGTTTTTCTTACAAGTGTCTTGTTGCAGTAACATACTTTTATATTTTATGTGTGGTTTTGACTTTTTAATGGCAGTATCTTCTTCATTAGTTGACTCTGGAAAATATGTAAGTATAGTGTCCCCTTGTTGGTAAAGAAAGGGATTCTCATCTTCAGAGTTTACTCACAGCTGCAGTTGTGAGCTGCCCTCTCCTGGTCATCTATGCCTTCCAGAACTCCCAGTGGATACTAAGGAAAATCATGTTTTGCCAAATAAGTGGATGTTTTAATCGTCTTTGATCTTAACATCATCTTATTCTGTGACAATGTAGTATAAAGTTCTGCTGTAGCTCCTTACTTTTCATCTCTTAAAAGACACTGTTGACAGAGAAGATGGGTCATCTTTTTTCTCCCACATTCTAGTAGGCGTTCTATCTACCTGAGATTTTTGCCCCGTTGCCTCAGTCTTAATGGACAAATTTTGTGCCACCTTTGTTTACTACATTGTTGAGATTTACTTAGAAGATGTTTTTAGGTTGTCTCTCCACTTTGGGGAAACAGTATTTTCAGAAATATCTTAAATAAGTGGATTAGCCAAGATGTTTTTTTCATTGAAGATTGTTTTTACATATTTTCTTAAAGATTAACATCAAATTTTCTCTACTGTTAATAATTCATGTTGTATATGAGTTTACTAGTGATTCCTCTTAAAACCGGTGCTTATGTTTTTATTTTTAAATTCTCTATTCTTCAAGTTCTATCGTTTTTTTAGACTCTATACTTGTGGACCTCTGGGATTTGCATCAATTATGGTGCTTAACAAACTTTAGCAGCAGAATTCTAGAAGCATACTTTCTTGTTGAAATAGCAGTTTATCCCAGCCTTTTCCTGTTATTTATCAGATCTTTCGCTATACTTTTATATTTTGTATTTTTTAAATGGAAGGAAAAAAAAAACTTGTGGTTTTCATTGTATTTGCCACTTAAAGTTGTACCTTGCTACTAGTTGATATTTCTATTAAGATTCATAGAAAACTTTTTATGACATGTGATTTCTAAAGTTCATATATATCTAGTAACTCAGTATAACTCATTATTTACTAAGGAAGCATACTAATATCACATATCCTCTTAAATATCCTGCAATTAAGAACAAAAGACTAGAAGACATTAGGCCTTTTCATTTATTAGTTCTTTTACCTTTTAGAAAATTTTATGTAATTTTTTACGTGGCAGATTTCATTGTACACTACACACATACATTTGGGGAATACTAAGGGTGCAAAGATTTGGATATATGGAAATTCCTTCTTGAATTGGCTGGAATTTCTTTTCCTTTTTCAAGTTAAAACAGAAGACCCAGCCAATCAATTCAGTTTTGAAAGATTTTAAGACCCTAATCAATACTTTAAAATTACTTACAAAGCAATTTATTAAAAGAGTAACTTTTAAAGGTAAAAAACGTGAAAATCACATCCAAATCGTGGAAAGGAGTTATTTACAAGGTCAGGGTATGTGCCCCTTCTTTCTCCAATCAAGACCTTTCCTGAACTTGGTGACTATGGATGAATGAGTGGCCAAGATTCTTTAATTTGATATATGCATTACATTTTTAAGATCTTAAACTAATAATATCTCTCTGCTTGTCTTTGGTGTTGAGATTGTTTAAACCTTTTTGACACTTGATTTTGCATCCCTGCTGTCATTTACTAGTTGTGTGAGAGACTTGCCACCTTCATCCTTTATAATGTGGAGGTAATATTCCCACAATGGATGTTTGTGAAAATTAAATATTAATAAAATGAATATTAAATGCATTTTGTAAACCACTGAATGGCATACAAATGTAAATGGTATTACTTATATAATGCATTTAATTTTAAAAATATATATGACATTCCCAAAATAGAAAAAGGTATTATAGTGTCTGTTAAATCAGACTTAATGGAAGACTTGATTTTTCTTCTCATAATCAGCCAATGACATTAATATGTCAAAAAGGTCTACTGATGAAGATACTTTAAATAGTTTTTTTATGTGTGTGAAGGGCAGTGAATTGTGTAACTTTTATGTATCCCGCTCCATTTTTTACTCTGTATTGTATACACACCACAGCAGAATTTAAATGGTTAAATATTTGTTCCCTCATTAAATTGTGGCTTCCTAACTTAACTCCAGATTGCAAAGGACTAGAAAAGTAGGCATTTAATATATTACTCTTTATTTTATGAGTTTTCTTGATACATAAATTATGGTTTTGGATGTATTTCCTTGTAAGTACAGAGCTAGCACTGTAAATTACAAGCAGTAACCAGATCTTTACCTCACTTTATATTACTTAGGCAACCTTCTGTATGCTGTTTTCTCTAGTCTTCTCCATAGCAGTTAAACTTGAACTCTCATCAGAGAAGTAAATATTTCCTGTAAAATGAGATGTTAAAAGCTATATGTTGGAAGTGTAAGAGCAGGTTCTTCTAATGTTTAGGAGTTAACATGTGAATAAAAACAAGCTTTGTTCTGTGTGTTCCTGCATTTCAGTCTGTATTTCTGAATTTATATATGTGTGTGGCAGTGTAGGGTAGATGATAAATTTTGTAACCTAGGAAACCTGTATCCCATCAGGAGAGAAAACAGATGTTCTTCCTCCTGGTTAAGAACTACATGTATCCATTTAGCAATTATGAATCTCTTCCCTTGATAATACTCTTGAGAAAGGAATCTTTAGGCAGACAGGATCAAGAAGCACATGACTCATTTTTACGTTATGGGAATGAACCCTTTTACATTTGCCCTCTCCTTTTTCATGCCTTCAGTTTAAAATAAAAGTAATTAGACACTCCAGTTTAAATCACGAGACTACCTTATAGAACTAAAGGTATTCTTTACTTCCTAGGATTCTAGGATTACTAGTAAAGGGACTCTTCTTTACTTCCTAGGATCAGCAAATAGGAGACACTGTCAGAGATCATGAAAAAAAGTTCATTCTTCTTCCTGTCCCCAATCCAATTCAGCCAAGTTTTTTCTAGCCATGTTTTCATTTAATAGTTTCTGATTTTAGCTTGTTTTGATTGAAATTATGTTATCCAAGTCTTGTTTATGTTTCTCTGAAAATGAAACAGAAAATCCTGTTTATTCTACTTAATATTTGTATCTTTTTCTGTCCCCGTGCTACTACTGTAATTGAAACCCTTATCTCTTACCAAAATATAATCTGTCATCTCGTTGCTTCTCCCTTTAAGTTCCTTTCATGTTGCTGTTGGACTGATCTTCCTAAAATAGAGGTCTCATCATGGCTTTCTCTTTTCCAAATACCTTTTTCCTTTTTCAAAGACTTCCTGTTGCCTATAAAATTGAGGATAGCATGTTTATCCTAGAATTGAGACCCCTCAGTGCTGGCCCTGTTCTGTTTTTTCAGCCTGTATGCCGTAGTACTCCTTCACATGAGCCAAAGTGGGTGATTCAGTCTTTATACTTCACTACCTCTTTTCTCATCCTTAAATCAGTCTCTGTCTTTGGGATGTCTGTCTTCTCTTCCTTTATCCTCTCCCCAAATCCCTCCACGATGAATTCTTACTTCTTCCTCAAGATCTTACCATGATGTCACTTCTACTACTTTAAGGTCAGACATAGAAAGACAAGAGTAGGGAACTGTATTTCCTGTAGCAATATGGCAAAAACAACACTTTAATTCATTTTTTAAACTAAAATGGTTTCATTTATATAGTTCACCCAAGAAAACAGAATGACCTTCCTAAATGCAAATGCTTAATATGTGAAATTTCATTAACCATACCTAAGAAAATTCTGCATGCCATCCACTTAGGTATCAAGAAATGATGCTATGACCAAAATGGGCAAAGGAAGAACAAACTATTACAGACAAACTATGAAACTCAGAGGAGCTAATAGTACAATTGTACTTTTTTCTAAATTTAGGGATGTATAAAGAGCTATAAAGTTCTTGACAGAAAGGATTTGATAAATCATCAGGAAAAGTAGTTAATGCTTTAGGGTAAAATATTTGAAAATGGAGCTTTAAAAATATATAAAAATAGAGCTTTACACTCCTCTTTTTAATATTCTCTTTATGATGCTAAGCGTGTTGTTGGCACTAGGCTCAGTTTTTTAAATGTCTACCAGCTTGGCATGGTGGCTCGTGCTTGTAATCCCAGCACTTTGGTAGGCTGAGGTAGAAGGATTGCTTGAGCCCAGGAGTTTGAGACCAGCCTAGGCAATAGATCAAAACTTCATCTCTACAAAAAATACAAAAATTAGCCAGGTGTAGTGGTGCATGCCTGTAATCTTAGCTGCTTGAGACCTAAGGTTGGAGGATAGCTTGAGCCAGGATGATCAAGGCTGCAGTAAGACATGATTGCTCCGCTGCACTCCAGCCTGTGCAATGGAGCAAGACTTTGTCTCAAAAAACAAAGTCCAGCAGTGATGTTGATGTTGTACTGGTGTTATTTGAAAGATAACATGAGACTTTACCCATGCATACTGGATTTTTGGGAAATATATTTAAGTTTTTCTGTATAAATGGTTAAAAAAAATGTTATATTAAGAGATAAAGGTATCCCATCCAGAAGACAGTCCATGGGATATGCCGGTACAATTAATTTATCCATTCAGGCCCAGTTTAAAAAGGCTTTGGAAGATGGGCTGTAAAGTTCATTAATCATCATTTTTTGGCTAAGATAATTAGTATAGCATAAAAAGTCTGTGATTATTCTGATGATCTATTTTGTTCCTTAGAGACAGAACTAAGGATTAAGGTGAGATGAATCGTCCTAATTTACTAGTGAAAACAGTGTACTCAGCCCTAGAACAAAATTCTCTACCACTTGTATTCAGCATTTGCTCTTGCTGAAAGTATTCTCTTCTCTTTTTATTTTTATGATTTCTATTAATAAAATTGCATCTCTGTCTCCCTTTTTGTTGGGGGGGGGGCAGGGGAGAATAGGGCCTTGCTCTGTCTCTCAGCCTGGAATGCAGTGGCATGATCACAGCTCACTTCAGCCTTGACCTTGACCTCAACCTCCCAATCTCAAGCAGTCCTTCCACCTCAGCCTCCTGGGTAGCTAGGAATACCATGTATGGCTAATTTTTTCTTTTTTGTAGAGACAGGATCTCACCATGCTGCCCAGCCTGGCCTTGAACTCCTGGGCTCAAGGGATCCTCTCACCTTGACCTGAGCTGTTGGGCCAAGCCTGCATGTTCTTAAAGTTGAAGATTTCCTCTATGATCATATCAACCCAAGTTTCTCCTTCTCTAATTGTTACAGCATTTCTTATAATGCCATTCAAATACCATCACTAACTTGATTGGAAGTTCCTCAGCACAGAGACTGTTTCAGATTTTTTGTTCTCCATAGAGAACAAAAAATTAGGCTTAACACAGAGCCTAATACAGAACAAATTCTGTGTGAATTTTTTGCGAATGCCTTTGGTATCTCTAACGTGCTCTCAAACCAACTACTATCATAAGATAATTACATTTTACTCACTAACAAGATTTCTCTACCTGGGCAATAAGGTATGCAGAAGTTCCAGACCTATCAGGTGTTTATTTGCAAAGAAACAGAAAGTAGTAAACTTCAAAAGTCATGAATGCCCTCTTGAGCCCTGTCCTCACAGAAAAAAAGTAAGCAAAATTTCTACTGTTTCCAAAGGGCTAATTCTGACATTTAATTCTAAAAAGGGTACCATCACCTTCAGTACTCTATTCATTTGATCTTTCAACAGGTGTATTGAATACCACTGTGTGCTAGGTTAGGGATAGGAAAAGACCCAGACTACTATGAGGGAAAGATAAAGCAGTGGTATGAGAGTGTATAACATTCTAACATTCTAATGTAGTATGGATACCAAGGAAGGCTTTTATGGTAGTAACATTTAAGCTGAAATCCGAAAGAATTAACTAGTCGAAATGATGAGATGAAGAATGTTTTGATCCAAGAAAATAACATATGCACCCCCTCTACTAGAAGGAAGAAATGATTTACTTGCTGTCCTGAAGGTAAGCCAATGAGCTTGAAGTTAGAGTGTAAGAGAGAGCAGGTAGGGCAAGATGAGGCCGGAAGAGCAAGTAAAGGTCAGAAATTTCAGGCATTGTAGGCCATGTCAAGGTTTTGGACGTTATTTTTAGAGCAGTTGGTAACTATTGAAGTATATGAAGCAGGATTTATAGGATCAGATTTCCATCGTTAGCAAGATAGCTAAGCTTCAGGAAAGAGAATGATGGCTTGTAGTACATGCAGAAACACCAGTTAAGAGGCTATTGAGAGGCTGAGGCAGGAAGATCACTTGAGCTCAGGAGTTCAGCCTGGGCAACATAGTGAGACTTTAATCTCTACTAAAATTTTTTTGAAGTTGCTGGATGTTGCAGTGCATGCCTATAGTCCCAGCTATCAGGGAGACTGAGGCAGGAAGACCACTTGAGCTGGGGACATCGGGACTGCAGTAAGCCATGATTACACCACTGCGTTCCAACCTGAGCAACAGAGTGAGACTCTGTCTCAAGAAAAAAACAAAAGAAGTTCTAGGAATGATATGATGACATGTTGTTATCTTAGGTTAGTGAGGTGGCAGTGAAGAGAGATTATAACTGAATTATAATGTTTGAAAGTAAAATCAATAGAACTTGATATGGAATTATTTATAGGAGTTGAGGCAGAGAAAGACAAAAACAACTCTTTAGATTTCTGATTGTGCTGTGTGTATACTAAGATAGGAAGTACTTAGAAGGAACCACTTTTAGGAAGGTGCATTTGAAGCACCTAGGCAGTTGAATTTATTCAAGTGGTCAGGTAAAGAGTTTTATCTGTGTATCATAAGCATAAATAGTCAGGCTAACTTAGGCTTTCAATTATCTGAGGAAAGTTGAGGGCTTTGTTGTTTTGTTTGGTAGCCATTAGCTACATGTGACTATTGAACACTTGGAATGTGTCTGGCCAGTATTGAGATATGTTATATTCCAAAGACTGAAAAAAGGCTGTAAAACATGTTGTTAGTAATATTTTATATTGATTATATATTAAAATATTTTAAGCTATATTGGGCTACATAAAATATGTTATTAAAATTTTATTTCAATTTAAATTTGAGTCTAAAATTTTTTTAAATTTTTTTTTTAGAAAATTTAAAATTACCAATCTCACATTAATGACTTGAATTACATTTGTGTTGGGCAGTGATATTATAGAAAAGCAAGCATAGGATTGGGCCTTGAGATATCCCAGTATTGAATACATATTATCAGATTCAAGTTCTTGGCATTTTCATGAGAAAAGACTCAGATACACTACACATTGAAAAAACCTAGGAGGCTGGGCACAGTGACTCACTCCTGTAATCCTAGCACTTTGGGAGACCAAGGCAGGTGGATCACCTGAGGTCAGGGGTTCAAAATCAATCTGGCCAACTTGGTGAAACCCTGTCTCTACTAAAAATACAAAATTAGTTGGGCATGGTGGCGCACGTCTGTAATCCCAGCTAATTGGGAGACTGAGGCAGGAGACTCGCTTGAACCTGGGAGGTTGAGGTTGCATTGAGTGGAGATCATGCCACTGCACCCCAGCCTAGGCAACAAGAGCAAAATGCTGTCTTAAAAAAAAAAAAAAAAGGCCCTCTAGGGAATTTTAACGTTTCAAAATATAAGAATTTTTCTGTCCCCACAATCTCCTCTTTAAAGAAAAAAAGTAAGCAAAATTTCTGATGTTTCCAAAGGGCTAATGCTCTTCTTAACTGTGAAACTTTGTAGTTGTCAATTCTGACATTTAATTCTAAAAAGGGTACCATCACCTTCAGTACTCTATTCATTTGATATTTCAACAGGTGTATTGAATACTACAGTATGCTAGGTTAGGGATAGGAAAAGACCCAGACTACTATGAGGGAAAGATAAAACAGTGGTATGAGAGTGTATAACATTTATACACTCTTTAAAGTGTGTATAAACTTTGTACACCATTTGTTTATACACTCTTTAAAGAGGTATAACTCTTTATACCTCTGGAAGAGGAGGAGCCATTAATTTCATTTCTGTTGGTTCTGAAGAAACAGAGATAACTCTTTCTGTATGACTTGAATTTTTAAAAGAAACCCTTGAGATGTAGTGTCAGTTATACGAACTCTATCTTCAGGGTACCTAAAAAAAGAATGTTTGGTTATCTGAAAGAAGGGGAAGTTTTCCTCTAGAGAATTATTGATGTTAACAAATGAAAAAGGAATAGTTTGAGCACCAACATTTTTTAGCTCCTAATGAAACATTGGATTTAAAGAATTATCAATGGCTGCCAATTTGACAAAAAGAGACACCTGACATTGTGCCTCTTCAGAGAACACAGTGCTTACCTAGAAGTATTATTTCCAAAACTTAAAAAATAATCTAATCTAGATATAATCAGGTTTCTAGATCCAACTACAAGTTTATAGGAAATACAAGAACTATCTCATGAAAATTCAATCAGCAAAATCCAGACTGTGTTAAACTCTACAAGATATCACTTCATTTCTTTAACAAATAATTGCATGGAAAAGAGGGGGGCTGATTGAAGGGCAGAAATATGGAAGAGGGAAACTATAGATTCAGGGACTTAGTTTATTACAGTGGAACTTTTGGGATCTTGTAAAGCATATACGTTTATGAGATAATTATAAAAATTTGAATCAGATATTCACTGATGAATATCTGATTCGTTATTGTTGATTTTTAAAAGTGTGATATTATGGTTACATTTAAAAGAGTCCTTATGTATCTTTTGTTTGTTTGTTTTTTGAGACATAGGCTTGCTCTGTTGCTCAGGCTGGAGTGCAGTGGCGCAGTGTTGGCTCACTGCAACCTCCACCCTTCAGGTTCAAGCAATTCTCATGCTTCAGCCTCCTGAGTAGCTGGGACTATGGGGGTGTACCACCATGCCTGCTAGTTTTTGTATTTTTAGGAGAAATGGAGTTTCACCATGTTGGCCAGACTAGTCTCAAACTCCTGACCTCAAGTGATCTGTCCACCTCAGCCTCCCAAATTGCTGGGATTACATGTGTGAAAAACTGAGCCGGACCCTTATTTGTCTTTTAGATATAGCGTGCTGAAATTTTTGCAGATAAAATGTTTTGCTTAACAACTGTTCAGTAGAGGACAAGGGTAAGTGGGTAGGGATATAAATAAGATTGGCTGTGAATTAACAATTGTTAAAGCTGGAACTTTGGGGATTTATTATACTGTTTTCAACTTTCATGTTTCAAGTTTTCCAAGATAGTGAATGAGTAGGAAAGAATGCACAGACATTATACAGAGAGGAAGTGTCATTAATGATTTTATCTCCTATACCTTTTTGTATCAGAAGATCTGGAGAAGAAATAGAAATATTAAAATTAATTTCCATGAATAATCTTTTTACTTTCATAAATGTCTACCAGGCCTGGTGATTTGACCAGTAAATGGGATCTATCTTTTCATCTAGCCTATAAATTGGCTAAATGTTTTAATCTTCTCTCATTCACTTTAACTTTCTCTTACCCTGTAAAGTGTGTTTAATTTAGTGTTTATTATTCCTATGAGTTGGGGAGTTGGTTAAAAATTATAAAATATATGCATAAAACATCTAAGGAAAAAAAGACTGATTCACCTAATGGCAAGCAAACTAAAAAAAACAACAAACAAACAAACAAAAAAAGGTCTAAGGAAAATTGTAACTTGAATGCCTATGCAACCATGAGCTGGATCAAGAAATAATTTATTTCTTGTTTCAAAGCTGTGTGGTTTAAAAAAAAAAAGGAACTAGACAGTACCACTGTTGCCTGTCCCCTCTCCACCACATGCTTCATTCCTCCCCTCTTCCACATATATATGTATATTCACTACCCTGACATTTATGGAAATCAATCACTTCTTTGCTTTTTGTTTTTTTCTCTTAACAGTATAGACTGTCTTCCCTCTAGTGTTCTTCATACTTTTATTATATATTCATGTTTGTATAATATTATTTTGCATGTTTGCAGACTTGAATAGCATTATTCTGTACATATTCTTCTAAACGTCTCTGCACTCTGCATCCCATAAGATTTCCTTTATACCGATATATGTAGCTGTAATTCATTCCTTTTTTAATTACCATATAGTGTTCTGTCGTATGACTCCTCCACCAATGTATTCATTCTCTTACTAATGGACATTTAAATTTTTGGAAGTTTTTTGTGGTTACAAACAAAGCTGCTAAGGATATTCTTGTGTATATCTCTTGGTGCATGTATATGAGAGTTTTAGTACAGCAGGGGTTGGCAAATTGGCCCACAGGCCAACTTTTTGTATTAATAGGCTCTGTTTTTATAAATAAAACTTTTAAACAGTTATGCCCATTTGTGTATGTATTGTCTATGGCTGTTTTTGACCCATAGTGGTAGAGTTGTGTAGTTGACGACGGAGACATTATGGCACACAGCCTAAAATATTTGCTACATGGCCCTTTATGAAAAAGTGTCCTGACCCTACTCTTAGAGTGTGTAACTTGCAGTAGAATTACCAGATCTCCTCAGTAAGGGCAATCATCAACTTTACTGGACTTTGCAAAGTATCCTGCAGGAATTATTATATGAGTTCTTACTCACCTACCTACTTCCTGGTCTATATTTGGTGGTGTTAAAATTTTGTTTTGCAGTCATAGCTTGTTTGTATTGCTGTTTCTCTGATTACTAGTCAGGCTGAACACAGTTTCAAATGTTTCTTGAATCTTGCATATTTTTCTGTTGATTGCCTGTTCGTATTTTTTGCCCATATTTCTATGTATTGTCTTTTTTTCTTAGTGATGTGGGAGTTTTTTTTAATATGTTTCAGATATGAACGCTTTGTTGGTTATATGCATTACCAATATTTCCTCCCAACTTGTGGCTTGTCTTTTAAGTTTTCTTAATGGTGTCTTCTAAAAAACCAAAACACTTTTTATTGGAAATAATTTCAAATTTTAAAAAGTTGCAAAAATAAAAATGATACTCTTAACCCATTTCCTGTTTAGAAAAAACAAGTGCAACTTGCTGCCAGTGTTTTTTTTTTTTCCCCTCAGGACAGATGAGAAATTTGTTAGAGAGTATCTGTGCAGGGACAGGTGTGGTGGCTCACGCCTGTAATCCCAGCACTTTGGGAGGCTGAGGCAGGTGGATCACGAGGTCAAGAGATTGAGACCATCTTGGTTAACATGGTGAAACCCCATCTCTACTAAAAATACAAAAAAATTAGCTGGGCATAGTGGCACGTGCCTGTAATCCCAGCTACTCAGGAGGCTGAGGCAAGAGAATTGCCTGAACCCAGGAGGCAGAGGTTGCGGTGAGCCAAGATCACGCCATTGCACTCCAGCCTGGGTAACAAGAGCGAAACTCCGTCTCAAAAAAAAAAAAAAAAAAGAAGAGCATATCTGTGTATCTGATACCATTAGCAAAAAAAGAAAAGAATAAAGAGAATACCTGTATAGCCTTTATCCAGAGTCACTTATTATTTACGTTTTACTCCATTAGCTTTATTAATCATTTGTGTGCTTGCTCACTCTTCATGTATATGTATTTGTGTATTTGAATATGCATACACACACACAATTCTGAACCATTTGAGATTAGAGCACATATATTATGCATGGCCTTCATGAGAATACAGTGATATAATTTTATGAAAATTACTGTATCTAATTTATTTGTTTTTTGAGATGGAGTCTTGCTCTGTTGTCCAGGCAGGAGTGCAGTGGCATGGTCTCCACCCACTGCAGCCTCCATTCCCAGGTTTAAGTGATTCTCCTGCCTCAGCCTCCTAAGGGGATGAAATTACAGGTACATGCCACCATTTCCAGCTTATTTTTGTAATTTAGTAGAAATGAGGTTTCACGGTGTTGGCCAGGCTGGTCTCGAACTCCTGACCTCATGATCCCCTTGCCTCAGCCTCCCAAAGTGCTGGGATTACACGCATGAGCCATTGCACGCAGCCATGATTTATGTAGCTCTCTTTGCCTCCAAGAAGAAAACAAGGTTTCTTAAATAGTGAAAAATTGCTAATCACTCCAGCCAAAAGTACTTTCTGTCTCCTAGGGACATTTGATGCTACTTGATGATTTTCATTTTCACATATTTCATCATTCCACAGTGATTTATAGAACAACTCTTACTGTGTACCAAGTATAAACTCTGTCTTTATGTGAGTGGAACTAAGAAAGAGTGGAAGATTTTGTTAAAAAAAGAAAAAAAAAGATTATAATTACAACACAATGCTAAAAAATTTCAGAGTTCTGCTACTGGTAATAGCAGAATTGCTCATGATGTACTAATTTTCCCACAGGTAATTCTACTTTGGATGAAGCAGTATACTATAAATGTTTAATACATAAAATCTAAATGTTTATACATCTTAGTATTTTATTTTGGCTTTACTATGTATTTACTGGATTTCATCGATTGAAAGCATATTTTAATACCTAAAAGCAAAGTAATCTGGCCAGACTTGGATGAGTCACGAGTTTCATCCCATCCTTCCTGTTCAGGCAGGAAGATCACTGTCCAGGAGTTCAAGACCAGCCTGGGAAACACAGCAAGACCTCATCTCTAAAATAAATGAAATAAAATAAAATATCTGAAGGCACTGGAGACCAGCCCAAAGTGAGCAAAAACTCATAGGAAGTCAACATTTTGAATAAAGAAAAAGCATTTGATAACTTTCCTATTTTTATTATTTTTATGCTTGAGGGAGGTTAGTAATGGCTGCACCAAGGAGGTGATTAGAACTCAGAAAGAAATTCTGTTTCTTACTCATTTGGGGAATCAGAAAATAGAGGCTACTATAGCACCTGGAAAAGGAAGGGAAATTCTCAGAGGGAGATCCCAAGTTCTGTATATAACTGATTGTCAAATATTTGATCCTTGAACAAAACAACATTCTTCAGAGGAGCATAACAGAATCCATAGTCTCTAAAAAGTATCATTCACAAAATCTAGAATACAATCCAGATTTGATAAAAAGACATAAAAAGAAACTGGAAACTTTGATGTGTATTCAAGAAAAGGTAGTCAATGGACACTAACTCTGGGACGACCCAGATACAGCAATTAAGAAACCAAAAAAAGGGGATTTTTGTTTTTGTTTTTGAGACTGGTGTCTCACTCTGTCACCCAGGCTGGAGTGCAATGACCATTTATAGGCATAATCTTAACTCACTGCAGCCTCCAGCTCCTAGACTCCAATGATCCTCTAACTTCAGCCTGCCAAGTAGCTCAGACTACAGGTGGATGCCAACACAACTGACTGACAAGGATTTTAAAGCTGCTACTAATTACGACTATGCTCAAAGATATAAAATGGCATACAGTGACATAAGAAATATGAAACTCACTGGAGAAATAAAACTATAAAAGAGAACTAAATGGAAATCTTAGAACTGAAAAATACAATATCTGAAATAAAAATTCACTGTATGAGCTGAATAACAGATTGAAAATATCATTGAATTGAAGAGGTAAATCACCAATCTGAAAAACAGAGAAAGAAAACTTTAAAAATAAATGTAAAGGAGCAGAGCTCCAGTGACTGATTGAACGATATTAATATGTTGTCATTGCAGTCCAGAAGAAGAGAAAGAAAGTAGGGCCAAAAATATATTTATTTTTAACAGATAGTGGGAGAGAATTCTCCACATTTAGTAAAAGATAAAATTTTACATATTGAAGAGATTCATAGGCAAATTGATTAAAACTAATGATAACAATACAACTCTTACAAACAGTGACAGAAAGGAGTAATAAAACTGATAGTTGACTTATTATTAGAAACAATGGAGCCTAAATGCAGTAGAACACCATATTTTAAAGTGTTAGGGAAAGAGAGCTTTGAATAAAGTTGGGAATCAAGAATCCTACATCTAGCAGAAATATCCCTCAGGAATGAAGGCCACATAAAGATTATTTTAGATTTAAAAACTGAGAAAGGGCCAGATGCTGTGACTCATGCCAGCATTTTTGGAGGCCATGGCAGGTAGATCACCTGAGGCCAGGAGTTTGAGACCAGCCTGCCCAAAACCATGTCTCTATTAAAAAATTAAAATTGAACTTAAGAAAGAATTTGTTGCCAGTTACCCTGCTCTAGTAGAAATGCTGAAGTAAATTGTTTGGGATGAAGGGAAATGACATACCAAGCCAAACTCCTGTTTTCAAAAAGGAATGAAGAGAAACATCTTTTTTTTTTTTTTTAATCCTCTTAGTTTGTTTAAAATGTATATGATGTTGAAAGCAAAAAGAAAAAGTAACATTGTGTGATTTATATGTAGATGTAATAAATATGGCAACTATATCAGAAAGGATTGTGATGGGCAGGTAAATAGAATCATGATTACAAGTTTCTTACATTTTTCATAACTTACATAGTATTAACTCTATACTCTGAAAATGTGAAGGTATATTGCAGTTCTTAGAACAGACACTTAAGAAAAATGCCAAGATCATAAGGATATAAACCTAAAATGCCAATAGAGAAATTATATTGGAATCTTTAAAATATTACATTAATTCACAGGAGGAAAGGAAAGACAGAGTAACACATAGCAGTAACTGAAAGATCTAAATGTAGACATATTGATGATTACATCTGTCCAGGTGCAATGATCCATGCCTGTAATCCTAGCACTTTGGGAGGCCAAGGTAGGAGGATCACTTGAGCCCAGGAGATTGAGACAACCTCAGGAAACATAGCAAGACCTTATTTCTTTGAATAAAAGAAATAAATAGGCCGGGCGTGGTGGCTCACGCCTGTAATTCCAGCACTTTGGGAGGCTGAGGTGGGTGGATCACGAGGTCAAGAGATCAAGACCATCCTGGTCAACATGGCAAAACCCCGTCTCTACTAAAAACACAAAAAATTAGCTGGACATGGTGGTGCGTGCCAGCTATACTCAGGAGGCTGAGGCAGGAGAATTGCCTGAACCCAGAAGGCCGAAGTTGCAGTGAGCCGAGATCGCGCCATTGCACTCCAGCCTGGGTAATAAGAGCAAAACTCTGTCTCAAAAAAAAAAAAAGAAAGAAAACAAAGAAACAAAATGTTATATTTGAGAAAACATAATTCCATTAATTTTATATATACAGAACACTTCAATTAAAAGGCTAATAATAAGCATATGAAAGCTGGAGTGATCCTATTAATATCAGGTAAGTAGACTTTGAGACAAAGAATAGTAGTAACAGAGGTAAACAAGAGTGTTTCAGAAAGATAAAAGGATCAAACCAACAACAAAGGTACTGGAATCAAACAGACCTTCAAAACAGATGAAAACAAAATTTGGTGGGATTAAAGGCTCTCCTCTTAATAAAGATATCCACAACCATATTTGAGGTTTGAATACCTTTCTCAATAATTGGCAGAAGTAGTAGATTAAAACTACCAGTAAGGACATAGAAAATCAAAGTAATACTGTAATATCATCCACCTAGACATAACTGGCATTTATAGAACACAAAACCCAATAATTATAGAATATGCATTCTTTTTAGGAACAAGATAGACCATATGCTGGGCCATAAAATAAGCTTAAAAGATTGAAATCTTAGAGTATGTTTTCTGGTCACAATAGAATTAGAAATCAATAACAAAAAAAAATCTGGAAAATCCCCAAATATTTGGAAATTAAACAACATACTACTAAATTAAATATTTATTTATTTTTGTTACTGCTTGATTAGCTGATTGTTACAGATGGTTCTCCGATATTCTTTTATTATTTATTTATTTGTTTATTTTTTTGAGATAGAGTCTTGCTTTGTCACACGGGTTGGAGTGTAGTGGCGAAGTGTCTCACTGTAGCCTTGACCTCCCAGGCTTAGGTGATTCTCCTGCTTCAGCCTCCTGAGTAGCTGTGACCACAGGTGTATGTCACCATGCCCAGCTGATTTTTAAATTATTTGTAGAGTCAGGGTCTCCCTATATTGCCCAGGCTGGTCTCAAACTCCTAAGCTCAAGTGATCTGCCTGCCTCGGCCTCCCACAATGCTGAGATTACAGGCGTGAGCTACCTCATCTGCCCTCTAATATTCTTTTACTGAAAAGAGAGAAAAATACACGAATAGAAGAGATTATGATATGGAGGTGGGATTCTTTCAGTTTTGTGTGTTTTCCTCTTTTATTTTTCTCCCATGGTTAGGAAAAGATGTGAGTTATAAACTGTTTATATGCAACTTCTTCAAATATAGCATATGTAAGTCCTCACTTTGTATGTAGTGTCAAGCTGGTATACAAAACAGGTTTTTAGAAAATAAACTGAGAAAATGTTCCTCAAGTCTCTATAAATAAATCTTTTATCACATGTGATTGTACCCCATCAGTCTTACTTAGAATCTCATTTCGAGAGATGTACTTATGCTGTTCGGTATGGCATTTTGTGTTACAGCAATGCTTTTCAGGACTAGCAGTTGCTAAGGGAAGGAAATTTTTAAGCTTGTCTATAAACACTAACTTCAGCATGTACACATTTAGTAATGGCTTCTCCACCTGTAACCAACATACTTATCTGGCAGGTTTTGTTTCTAGGCTAAGGATATTCTGAGAACTCTATCATAAAAGAGCTGAATTATGACCTCCTGTGGTTTTTACAATATGGAAATACAGCTAAATATTCTTTAATATTCTGAATTTAAATTCTTTTAAATAAAGACATGCATACCATTCCTAATCCCATCTATAGTTCCCAAGGTCCTAGAGTTCCAAATTTCTTACGACTTTTAATTATCTTCTGTCTTAAGCATTTTGAGAGCTGAGCAGTAAGCATTTTCATTTTTTTCAGAGTCAGCTCCACTCTCAGGATTTTGAGGCCATGTCAGTAGAGGAAGAATGTACCCTCCACATTTTCTAACAAAAAAAGTATTAACCTGTTTAATCGTTTAAGCTTTACAAGATTAAAAGAGTTCTGGTGATGGTTGCCAGACAATTTGAATGTACTTAATACCACTCAACTATGCATTTAAGAATAGTAAAGATGGTAAATAGAATATGTTTTCTGTATTTCCCCATGATTTTTTAAAAGTTTAAACAAGATGGGAGGATCGCCCAAGCCCAGGAGTTCAAGACCAGCCTGGGTAACAAAATGAGACCACATCTTTACCAAAAAATTGAAAAATCAGCAGGGTGTGATTGTGTGTCCCTGTGGTCCCAGCTACATGGAAGACTGAAGCAGGAGGATTGCTTGAGCCCAGGAGGTCGACGTTTCAGTGAGCCATGTTTGTGTCGCTGCACTCCAGCTTGACTCTGGCTTTTTTATTTTTATTTTTATTTATTTATTTATTTATTTTTAGGGTAAGAAAATCAAGAAGATCTTGAATCTTTTTTTTTTTTTTTTTTTAATGAAAATGGCATTTGTTTCAGAGGCAAAGTAGCCTCCAAATCAGTGGGATGCCAGATGGTGAAGTGGGTTGGGTTGGGGAGAAGTGTTGAAGCAACTCAATCAGTGCTACTACTAATTGTTCCTCTTGGGTTGAGATTTAGAATGCTATTAAATTCAATTGTTTTCTTTTCTTTGCTGTTGTTTTTATGCCTATGTGTGCTCTTAATATTATATTGAGTTGCCGTATTTGCTTGCAGTCAATATATAAGAACTGTAATGGGATAATATGTATGAAAAATATTGACAGCACAATACTTTTCTCTTTCATGGAGTTCAGAAATAATTTGGGAAAAATAAAGATAGGTAGTCAGTGTCTATCCATCACATCCTAAAATTTATGTTCTTGTTCTAGAAAAGTTTATGTAATCTAAGTTACCATAGTTTTAGGATTAAACAAATTTTAAACTGAATTTTCTGTGTTTTTACTCAATACCCCAAGATTTTACATATCTACATTTAACGATAGCGTCTTCAAATACTCACATTGTTTGAAAACAGAAAACTTTAAAGTGGAAAAGTGGGCTCCTCCTTTTGTCCTTCCTCAATTGAATTTTCTATTTTGAAAAGAATAATAGGGGAGAACTCTTTTTCCTGTTTTTCTATTACGACTTTAATGATATGTTTTTATTCAAAAATATTCCTAAGAGTCACTTTTTTGGGGAGAAGATTTGGTATGCAGTTTGGTTATAGGCACCTCAGTTAGATCATAGTAGGAATGGTGATGTAAGAGAAAAACAATTCTGACTCTTAAAAAATTATAAGAAGGGAAATTTTCAAGTTTATTAAAACAGAAAGGACAGTTGGTTTGGTTTAGTCATCAAAATAAACTCTGACCAACTAGATTCCCAAGTTCTATATTATGCTTGAATTTTCCATTGGGAATGAAACATTCCACTGCCCTTTTTACTGTTTAACTTAAGCTGCAACGAACACTAAGAGAATGGCCCTGTGGCTGAGCTGCTTATTTTTTTTTTAATCTATTCATTTTATACTTTCAGACAGATTTTTCCCTGGGGTGAAACAAAGGTTAACTGAAATTTCCTCTGTTGTGTACCTGAACGAATCAGCAGTTCGAGAAGGAAATCCCATTGATGGGCCAAGAGAGTGACAGGCTCTATTTAAAGAATTCCCCCGACTGTGTGGTAGACCAGCCATGCCATGAATTTAACTGTTCCTGTGGTCCCCATACTTGTACCCACCAAAAAAAAGAGAGAGAGAGAAAGCGACTTTGTTCTGCAAATGTTGCTCTAAGCTTTGAAAACCATGAGGCATTGAGTTTTGTGAATTCAAGTTAGACAGTAACAGAGGCCGAGACTCTAGGGGAACAATATCTGAAAAGGGAGTACACAAAAACAGGTAGAAGCTGTTTAACTGCTTTATTTTTTGTGTGTGCACATATTTTTGTGTCTTTATACACACACACACACACACACACACAAACTATATCTTTTTGCATTTTATGTAGCTAGTCCTGAGTATATTTGATCAATGATGTTTGCTAAATTTTTAAAAATAGATAACAAATATGAAGAGTTATTTGTTTGTTTTTACAGATTTTTTGCTCCGTAAATGTATTCTGGTTTTTATCAGGACATATTATATGAACTGGAAATGAAAGTCAACACAATGTGAGTTTAAATGGTTAAAAAAAAACAATGGATTTTTATATTACCTCTGCAGGAGCTTCTGTTAGGACCAGCTCATGTATTTTGTATTTTTTTCTGTGTAAGGGAAACTGCTTTAAATATGAAAAGATGGTATCTTAAGTTGGATTAAACATCCGTAATTCATGTGTATTTAACCTCAGGACTTGTGAGCCTTGTTGAAAAAATCCAGCTTTAAACTTTCTGTGTTGGCCTCAATAGTGCATACTGCATAGGGATTATAAATAGTCATAGTCTGTTTCTGGAGTGTTAGGTTAGCATGTATTCCCAGGAGGCATGAACTGTTTACATTTCTAACAAATGTTTCCCATATGTTGCTGATTCATATTTTTGTGTACAAATTTAGACTTTAATTTTTTAAATTTCCTTTTTATTAGAAGTTTTGTTATCAAAAGTTTCTTAAGTGTTTCCTTCTTTCTAGTATGGTGGCAACTTAAGGAGATTTGAGGGGAGTGTTTTATTTATTTATTTATTGAGAGATTTTGATGTTTTGAGAGACAATAGAAGTAATAGAGAAAATTGTCCAGATATCCAGCGCTTGATTGTTGTTTGAGAATTTGAGGAAGCAGAGAGCGTTTCAGTTGATTTCTTTGGAAAAATTTACCTTGGAGATCACATAGCGATACATTTATGTTCACAAATGAGAAATTGAAACCAAGGGAAAGAGAAATGTTTAATACATAATTAGTATGTTTTGGAAGAACATAGATTTCTATTCAGACCTGGTGTTTCTTTATAAACTGTCTGCATTTTCTCTTGAGATGGTATTTTTTAAATGATTTCTCTCTTTCTGATTTTCTTCTGCCATTTCCTGACATTTTCTTGTCTGTTTTGTTCTATTCCTTTCTTATTTTTGTATATTGGTCATACTGTAAATAGGTTATTAGCATCATAAGTTAGGAACGAGCTTTTGTGGGATGGGTCTAAATATATTATTTGGCATATAATAATAGGTACATTGTTGTTTTGGAATATAATTCTTAAAAAATCAAATTTATCCTGCTGGTTGATCAAGCTATAAATCAATCAATACTCATTAGTTGCTGCTTATATAAAGAAGAGTTAGCCAGTGCCTCAGAGACAGATGACAAGTGACTGTTAAAGATTTTTTTAAATTGATACATTTTTAGGAAAATCACTTATTTCTTCAAAATTCATTTATTAAGCAGTATTTGTTGAGCACCTACTGTGTGATAAACACCACACAGGTGATAGAGGTACAATGAAGAGGAAGATGGACCTGGTTCTGCCTCCTTACCTCCTAGTGTAATTATATAATAAAAGTTAACCACAAGTAGAAACTTGGTATTATTTTTGTAAAAATACCTCAGTCACGTTTCTCTATATAGAAGACTAGTATAACTTCAGATCACATCATTCATATCCATAATCAGAATATAGTCCTATATTAAAAGTAGAAAGGTGCAGTTGTAAACACAAGTTTTCACATTAGTAATTGTCATGTGCTACATGATGAAATGATACGGTCGGGATAGATAAGTACCAGTAATTTTATTATTAAAGAAAGAACACTTAATAATTTAGGGAGATTATATAGTATATTGGTTAAGAGCATGGTTTGGATGTAAATATGGATTTGAGGCCTCTAGTCTGCCACTGAGAAGATTTTTGGTATTAAATCAATATTTTAAAATTTATTTTATTTACTTATTTGTTTATTTTTGAGACAGAGTCTCTGTCGCCAGGCCGGAGTGCAGTGGCGCAATCCCGACTCATTGCGACTTCTGTTTTCCGTTTTCAAGCAATTCTCCTGCCTCAGCCTCCTAAGTACCTGTAATTTGAGCCCTTTGGGAAACCAGGGTGGATCACTTACAATTAGGAGCCGAAGACCCAGCCTGGGCAACATGGTGAAACTCCATGTCTACTAAAAATATAAAAATTAGTCACATGTGTTGGTGCACACCTCCTGAGTAGCTGAATAATTTCAGCTACTCAGGAGGCTAAGGCATGAAAATTGCTTGAGCCCAGGAGGCTGAGGCTGCAGTGAATTGAGATCGCGCAACTGCATTCCAGTCTAGGCAACAGAGTGAGACCTTGTCTCAAAAAAAAAGAGCAGAGCCGGGCGCGGTGGCTCAAGCCTGTAATCCCAGCACTTCGGGAGGCTGAGGCGGGTGGATCACGAGGTCAAGAGATCGAGACCATCCTAGTCAACATGGTGAAACTCCGTCTCTACTAAAAATACAAAAAATGAGTTGGGCATGGTGGCGTGTGCCTGTAATCCCAGCTACTCAGGAGGCTGAGGCAGGAGAATTGCCTGAACCCAGGAGGCGGAGGTTGCGGTGAGCCGAGATCGCGCCATTGCACTCCAGCCTGGGTAACGAGTGAAACTCCGCCTCAAAAAAAAAAAAAAGAAAAGAAAAATATGTAAATGTTTAACATAGTACCTGGCAAAGAATAAGCTCTTTATATATGTTAGCTGTTTTTATGTCCTATGTTCTTTTTTTTTTAATTTATGTAATCTTGATTCTCTTTTTCTCCCCCCTGCCTTCCTGCCTCCCCTCCCTTTGTCCCTTCTGCTGTTGAAACAGAGCCTCACTCTTTTGCCCAGGCTGTAGTGCAGTGGTGTAATTACTGCTTACTGCAACCTCTGCCTCCCAGGTTCTAGCGATCCTCCTGCCTCAACCTCCCAGGTAGCTGAGACTACAGGCATGAGCCACCATGCCCCCAGCCATGATTTTCTTTCTCTAGAAAGGTCTGTTGGTGGGGATTTGAAAAAGAACACTCCTTATGTATTATGCATATTTTCTTTGAGGTGTTGTACATTGAAATTAATTTCTTCAAAAATCAGGATAAGCATTTGTACAAAAGTACAGATCAACTAGGATGATGTTTTTTAAAGTTGTTTTTCTTTTAACATAAAGTTTTATTTAAGAACTTCCAATCCCTCATACTTCCTTGCTTCCTTTCTGGCAATCTCTAAATCAGTAATAATTACTGTAGGTACATTGGTGAATATTTGTATTTTGGACTTAAAGACACTTCTGTCAATAATATTCTCTTGGACGCTGGGTACAGTGGCTCATGCCTGTAATCTGAGCAGTTTGGGAGGCTTAGGCAGGCGTATAGCTTGAGTCCAAAAGTTTGACACCAGCCTGGGCATCATGGCAAATCCCCATATAACACAAAAATATAAAAAATTAGCCAAGTATGTTGGTACACGCCTGCAGTCCCAGCTACTTGGGAAGCTGAGGTGGGAGGATTGCTTGAGCCCAGGAGGTTGAGGCTGCAATGAAGCATGATTGCATCACTGCACTGTAGCCTGGGTGACATTGTGAGACCTTCTCTTAAATATATGTAAATATTCTCTCTGGAGCTATATTTAAACCCAGATATCTTTTGGGGCTTGTTATCCATCTAATATACAAATTCTTCCTTCTATACCAAGTCATGTATTGCCGTAATAGAAGGTAGAACATTTACGGAGATAGGGTACCACATTATGGTGAATGAAGTTTTCTTTGTGGTCAGACATATCACATATTTGTCTATATTTACTGCCCCTGAATTCTGTCCTTCAGTTCTCTTTTTAGTTTAGCTAGGTTTTTGCATCACCACTACACCCTAACTTCTCTTAACAAGATCACCAGTGACTTTATCAAGGGTCAGTTCTCAGCCTTTTCCTTACCTGCCCTCTCAGTGGCATTTATGATAATCGATAGCACCTCTTCTTTGATAGATACAATGTCTTTAGTTGGTTTGCAGGGCATGGACCTGTTCCCCCACCAAGTTTCCTCTCACCTCACTGATTACTCCTAAATTCTTGCTCATATTCTGTCCTTTTGCTACACTCAGACCCTTGGTACTCTCACCCAGTCCTATTCTAAATATCTCCATGTCACAATTGACAAATGTATTTCCAGTTCAGATCTGTCTCCGAAACTTAAGACTCATGATCCAGTATCCAGTAGCATACTCCACATCTTCATTTGAATATTGTAATATTATTGCTAATCCAGCCTGTCCAAACTAAATTCATCTTTCCCCAAAAACATGTTCCTCTGCATTTTTTAGTTGCTGAAGCCGAAAACCTGGGAGTCATCATTTACTGTGTTCTTCTTTTACTTTCATATCCAATTCTTCATCACATCTTACTAGCTTTACCTCCAGATTGTATTCAGAATTTCTGTACTTCTCAGCACATCCACTACTTCACCCTGGTCAGAGGTGCTATCTTTTGTGGTCTGAATTATTGCAGTAACTTTCTAACTGATCTCCCTGCTTCTGTACTTCCACTTCTCACCTACTTTTTCTTAGTGGAGTGATTCTTTGAGTTATAAGTCAAATCATATTACTCTTCTGCTCAAAACCCTTCAGTGACTTTCTGTTTCACTCAGATTAAAAGTCAAATGGCCTACAAAGTCCTTAAACTAGTATCTCTGTACTCTTATCTTCTCATTTCCTTCATTTTCTCTACTGTAGCCATACTGGCCTCTCGCCTGTTCCTTGTATACATCAGGAATATTTTTGCCTTAAGAACTTCCTTTGGCTATGCCTACTGCCTAGAATGCTCTTACCACAGAAGTACATGGCTAATTCTTCCATCTCCTTTAAGTTGTTGCTTAAATCTCAATAAAGGATATTCTGTCTACCCTATGTAAAATTGTAACCCATACCCAATTTCCATTCCCTTGCTCTACTTTTTATTTTTCCAAAGCTCTTATGCTTCTCTAACACACATGATTTATATTAAATATGGTTTTTTGTGAGTTTTTTGTTTTTGTGTCTTGCTCTGTCGCCAGGCTAGAGTGCAGTGGCACGATCTCAACTCACTGCAACCTCCGTCTCCTGGGTTCAAGTGATTGCCCTGCCTCAGTCTCCTGAGTAACTGGGACTACAGGTGCACGCCACCACACCCAGTTAATTTTTTGTATTTTAGTAGACACAGGGTTTCACCATGGTCAGGATGTTCTCAATCTCTTGACCTCATGATCCACCTGCCTTGGCCTCCCAAAGTGCTGGGATTACAGGCGTAAACCACCACGCCCAGCCTATATTTGATTTTTTATTGTTTCACTTTCCGACTAGACTATAAGTTCTCTTAAGGAAAGCAATGTCTATTTTGTTCATTTATATATATATATATATATGTGTGTGTGTATATATATATATATATATGTATGTATATATATGTGTGTGTATATATATATATATATATATATATATATATATATATATATCTCCATCCATCCCAAGCATCTAGAATAGTGCTTGCAACATGATAGTAACTGAGTAAATATTTGTTGAATAATAAATGGTAAATATTGGGAATAATTGTAATGTTTAGTTTAACCCTCAGTATACCATCAGGTTCACTGGACCCAATTTTAATTTGAGGTTTTTTTAAGTTATTATTTTGATCGTTTCTAACTATTTGTAAGAATTGAGGTGAGGTGCAGTGGCTCATCCTGTAATCCCAGCACTTTGGAGACCAAGGCAGGTGGATCGCTTAAGCCCAGGAGCTCAAGACGAGCCTGGGGAACATGGCAAAACCCAATTTCTACAAAAAAAAAAAAAAAAAAAAAAAAACCACAAAGATTACCCAAGTGTGGTGGCACGCTGCAGTAGTACCAGCTACTTAGAGGGCTGAGGTGGGAGGATCATTTATGCCCAAGAGGCGGATGGAGGTTCCAGTGAGCTGACATGGGAGCCCTGTACTCCAGCGAGGACCACATAGTGAGACTGTCTCCAGAAAAAAAAAAAAGACTTGATAATACATACTTTTATTCTTTTGAAAAGCGCTTCCAAAGAATAGAGAAGAGTTTTACTTTTCTTAACAGAATAAAACTAATTCTGTTTCAGAATTGCTATATGGGTACGTTGGACTCTTTTTATAAATCTAAGATAGCTTATGGCCTCCTGCCATATCTTGAAAAACTATACTATTTTATCATTACTTATTCATTATTCCCAGCTATGCAGAAAAAGACTTAAAAAAAAAAAAAGAATGATGAAATTACCTAGAAAGATAATGCAGTAGTGCCATAAATCATCACTGTTATGTCATCCTTCACTTTTATTATTGTGCTGCCTAAAGTATTATATTATCTTTCAAGAATGTGCAATAGAAGTCTGAAGACACACTGTCTATATAATCTTACTTGCTTTCATTAAACAAGGCTGAGAAGTTCACAATTTTATATTTTCCACCCAAATGGCAAATAGGAAATTGACAAAACATGTTTTTACAATTATTAGATGAATCAGAAGATGAATGCAAAGAGACAGGTAGTCTAGGTACTAAACCCTAATGATGTAATGAACTTCGTCTTTTAAGTAATTCTCAGACTATGATTTTTCAGTGAATATGGTAGATGTTTTTTCTAAAACTCAAGAACTGATGAGTGAATGATGTATTTCTGTGTAAAAAAATGAAGTATTCTTATAGGTACTCATTCAACAGAATGGCCTTCATTATACAATATTATATGACAAGAATCTAAATTGTCCTGCTTTGATAAGGACATGTGACTATTCTTTTATATTTTGTGATATTTGTGCATCAAAATATATTTGATCTGGTTTCTATCAAATGGGCAAATGCTGAAGGCAGGTATGTATGCAGGGGTGATTGGAGGAAATAGATGATACAGAAATGAAAATTTTTCAGTTGATTATTTTGATTGGTGCTTATAAATCTAAAAGTGAAAATGTTTTGCAGTTATGAAGCAAGAAATATATTTAAAATCTGATACGAGTATTTTTAAATAGATGTAGTCTAAGTTCATGCATGATATTTGATAAGTAGTTGCATTCCACATGTTGCATATTTCAGGCATATTTATGGAATAAAAGTTATGAGTGTGTTTACATTTTTATTTAAATGTCTTATAAAATTATTTTTTATTCTTTCTTTATTCTTCTATAAATTGTGAAGTGACTTAGCTTATTAAAAGGTCCCATTGGACCCAGATGGTGAATGGTGAAAACTATTTTTTCTAGTATAAAATGGCAGGAATAAAGGCATGAGAGATGTGAAGATGACTAAACTTGGAGAGATGAAGTGCTGATGGCTCACAGGGTAGTTAGTAGACTTTTTAGGCCGAGTAAATGAAACAACTAGACTACTATTAAATTCAGAAAAATGAAAATGTTGTATAAGAATAAAAATAATGTACTTCACTACATAGTTATTGTATGAATTGAATAGATAGATAAATCCATAAAAAACAGAATGAACATGATTTAGAGGTAGTTAAGTAAATACCAAAATAAATAGCAAGAGGTGTAAGTGGTTGCCTCTTGAGAGTGGGGGCTGGCATGAGGAGGAAAGAACTGCTATTGTTTCTTACATGGTATTTTAGTATTTTTAGAATTTTTAAAAGCCATATGTATTACTTTGATAATAATTAATAGTAAAATTTGAAACAATTCAGAGAGAATCTTGCTGGTATGTATCAAATGAAATTAAAGGCACAAGGAAAATAACAGTCTCAGATCTCAGGTGATGAACAACTGTAATGTCTGGAAGGAAACCAAAGTACTGGCTTGGAAAGATTGTTTGTTTGTTTGTTTGTTTGTTTGTTTGTTTGTTTGTTTTTGAGACAGAGTATTGCTCTGTTGCCAGGCCAGAGTGGGATGGTGTGATCTTGGCTCACTGCAACCTCCGCCTCCCAGGTTTAGGTGATTCTCCTGCCTCAGCCTCTCTAGTAGCTAGGATTACAGGCACGTTCCATCAAACCCAGCTAGTTTTTGTATTTTTAGAGATGGGGTTTCACCATGTTGGCCAGGATGGTCTCAATCTCTTGACCTCGTGATCCACCCTTCTCAGCCTCCCAAAGTGCTGGGATTACAGGCACTTTGGAAAGTACTGGAAAGACATTTTAAAGGAATATAATTTGGAATTTTAAGACCTGTTCTGATTGGATAATGGGAGTGAAGTATTAGGTTAACATGCAAATAAACCTCTAGTTTGGGGCACTAATAACAATAGAGGATAAGGTATGTATGTCCATTTCAAGTGGAGTTGGAATGATAGGCTTTGCTTTGGATATGTTATGCTTGCACTGAATGTAATATAAACATTTGTGATATATCCTGTAAACCGTTGTAAAAGTGTGAGCCTGAACATGTTTGATCTAAGGTCTGGAGAAATATTTGCAGCAAATCTGACCCCAAAAAATGATAGGAAAAAAGCAAATTGTTTTGGATTTATTTCACCAAGGAGCAAGTAAGCAGAGAACCAGACATTGGAGAAGAAAGGAATCAGCAAGTAGACAAGGAATTGTTAAAAGAAGTAATAGGATAACTGAAAGCATATACCTTCCAGATTGCTAGCTATAGGTAGATAGAAACTTTTATAGAGCCTTTAAATCTTAGAAACCTTTTTTAAAAGAGCTTCTCGATTAAATTTAAATGGGTTTTATTTCTGCTTGTCATTTTACAGATATTGTAAATATGCATGTGATATATTTTCTTTTTGCCTTTCATGGAGAGTTGGAGGTGGGGAACAGGTATCCATAGTAGATCTATTTAAAGGAAGAAAAAATGACGTACACAATCTTGTTATATTGACTATTTCTGTTGATACATTTTCCCTTTCTGTTCTTGTTTCTTACTATGACTTGAGGGTCATTTTAAATTTCTGCATAAATATTTTGTAAGCCAGGTGGTTCATTGACTGAACACTTGGGGCAGAGGCAATGGGAGATGAGGTCTTTTCTTTCAAAGGCCTTCGTATGACTAATAACTTAGCAAAAGCTCTGTATAACCCTCTGCTAAGCACCTGTATTTATTTCCTCTTTCTTCTTCCTCCTTTACCTCTAAAAAAAGAAATCCCCATTTCTTTTACACACATGTTAAAAATATAAATTGTTCTGGTAAATTTAATATGGTTTAAAATAAGATGAACATTTCGATGCTTTACTTGCAAATTCTTTTTTGTTTTTTTGTTTTCATTTTTTATTCTTTTTTACAAAGACATATATCCAATACTTGCAAATTCTTATATTAAATGTGTTTTATTTAAACCATTGCCACTTGTAAGGTGAAAAATTTTAATGACTAAAACAGTTTTGTGACCAGTGTTGTAACTGAAAAGTATAAATTTGAGAAAACCAAGACAGAAAGCAGGAGCAGTTTTGGAAGAATGTAAGTGAATAAAGTGGCTTAGCCCTCAAGGGATTTGAATGTGGCATTGTGTATATTTCAGAAGTTTCCGTTGAAAACAGATGCTGCTGATGAAGTTGGGAATAGTAACTTCATCTGTGGCTGTTTCAGTTGCTTATTAGAAGTGAGAAAGATCCCAAGGGGTTATCTGCTGTAGTGGAGTTGGACTTAGGAAAGGATATGACAAATATCTGGCAGCTTTGTCTGTAAGATCTTTAATCCATAAACACTGGTTAGGTATAAACACAATTATCTATAAATGTGCAATTATCTTATTTGATGTGGATTCCATTCCTACCACAGTGTTATTTCAATAATGGCAGGTCTTAAAGTCCTTTTTAATCCTTAAGAATTGATTATTACAGAAATTCTAAGTTTTTTCCCTAAACACAGAGAACTGTCTTATTAGATTTTATTATATAATAACAGTTCATTAAATTATCTACTGGCTTATGTGCCCCAATTCAGAACAGTATTCACACAATTGTCCATATGAATGTTTCCTTTTTGCTTTTTCTTTCTAATTTTATTTTCTGATGTTTTTCATAGTATGCAAGATAATATGCTGATAACTGGATAGATAAAATATATGTGGTGTCAGTCCATAGAGCACTTTGATATAGAGAGAGAAATAAACTATTTATTGACAAAGCCCTTAATACAGGGTTTAAAAGTGCCCAGGATCCTCCAAAATACAGATAAGATGCTTTCAGAATATGACTGAAGGAGAAAATACTTTTACTGCTAGAGGGAATTCAAAGGAGACAGAAATGTTATTTAATTTATTTGGTAAATATGAATACCTGTCAACTAAGCAATCATGCTTTGATGATTGGAAGATACAAAGATAGAAATTACACAATTAAATTTCAGATGTTACAAAGTTGTGAGTGATTATCACTGCTTTTGTAGGGCTACCAGATAAGACTTCAGTGGAGGTGAGTAGGGACTTGAAGGTCATGTCCCAATTCTAAGTGAATGAATTGGGGGTGAATTCAGGTGTTCCAGAGAATATGTGTAGAGGCATAACTGCAGAGAATAACAGAAAATTGGAGAAATTATTAGGCATAGCTGGAACATTGCAATTAGGAAAATGAAGAGAGAGAAAACAGGTAATGGCCAAATCATGAAAGGCGCATTCTATAGAATACAAAGGAATTTTTTATGTATCCTGTAGGCAGCAAGGGACCATTCAGGGCAGAATGTATTCACGTTTCTGTTTTAGAAATTACTTCAGTAGCTGTGGAATGGAAAGCAGTGTGTGATAATAGAGATAGTCAGAAGATATTTTAATAACATGGGTAAGATATTAAGTGGCCCTGGGCTAAAGTCATGGCATTGAGGCTATTTTGGATAGCCTATTTATAGTATTTGGTATGAAAAGTGAGAGAGAATCTGACTTGAGGTTTCTGATTTGGAAATCAGACTATGGTACAAGTCACTGAGATAGAAGACAGGGAAGGAAAGTAGGGGTTTTGTTGGTATATTTTTAAGAAAGAGAAAGAATTCTGTTTTAGTGGTTATGAGTTTGAAATACCGGTGAGACATCTAAGAAAAGACATGGCTAGAGAAACAAATTCAGTAGTTCTCACTATGGGCATATATTGACATAATCTGGGAGAAAAAATTATAGAAGAAAAAGGGTAAAGAATGGAGTATACCGACTAACGAGTGAAGAGGAAACCCCAAAGTGGGACAAGAGCTAGGAAAGCATTTTGTTCTATCAGCCAAGAGAATTGTAAATGCCTCCTAGAGGTCAAGTGAGAAAACTGCCAAATATTATCTATTTTAGATTGGTGCAAAAGTAGTTGTGGTTTTTACCATTACTTTCAAAGGCAAAACCATCATTACTTTTGCACCAACCTAAATACATTGGTTTTGAGAAGCTGAGCCTTAAAGGCTATTCAGAGTTTGCAGTTGTGAAAATGGTACTGGGTTGGGTGGAAAATCGGGCAAAAGGGGAGATGCTGTTGGAGAGAGCATTAAAAGAACGTCATCTCAGATCAGAAAGAGTTTTGGTTTTATGATGCAAGTACAGGAATAGATACTGAAAAAGTCCAAAGTTTTGGGTTCTTAAGTATTATAAGTATATACTAGCTATTGTTTCTTTTTTCCCAATCTCTAACCATGAGCTCACGGTCTGTAATATATAGATACACAGATTATTAGGGGCCAGAATGGTTACTAACAGACCTATACACTTAGTTGATTGATTGATTGACTGTGCGAGGATTTGGTTCTACCAGGGTAGTCTTGGAACCAATCCCTCATATATACTGAGGGACAACTGTATATAAGAATATTGTTGAATTCCACAGAAATGTTAAAACAATCTGAATGGAGTTGATCTCCCTCTCTCAAACTTCTTTTTTCACTGTTTTCTGTTTATGCGTAAATTCAGAGAGTACAGTTTCCATTTTACATTTCATTGGTTTTATATTTCATTTTTTAAGAACAATTTTTAAGTCAGTCTTAATAGTTAACATAATTTCAAATGGTCGTTTTGAATTTTAATGATGAAAGACATTGAGATACAAAAAGCAGCTTTGAAAGTTAATAGCAAAGCATGCTCCATACATGGATCCTTTGAATAAAGAATAATAGAGTGGATGGTTGATGAAGGAATAGAAGCTGCTGCTATTTCATGTATTCTCCACTCTCAGTACATGGATACAGCCTTCAAATTTTACAAAGAAAATAATCATCAGCACAGCATCTCTTCATACCTATGGATTGGTCTTTTTGTAAAGTAGCCTCATGGTTTTCTTAGTAAAAGTATTTTATTTTAAAATATATCTCTAGACACTTACTCCTGGTAGGCCTGGGAAAATGTAGATTACTTCATGTCTCTTCAAAAGCCTTTCAAAGAAACAAGTCAAGCTTGATTTGTGTTTTTGAGATAGAGGAAAGTAGTAAGGTAGGAGGAGAGAGGAAATCTTAGCTTTAAAGGGAGAAAAAGATCTTACAGTCCTTTTGTCAACACTTTTAGCTTCTGCATTAGTCATAGGTCCCTTCCCCCTTGGCCATGGGTGGACCAAAGGAATAGCAGCCATTTGCACATTTGTGAAAGGACAGTGCAAAGAAAACAGTTGATACAGAAAAATGTGGGGGGTTATTTTCTCCACTAGGTTTTTACAGTTGTATATTTAGATTAATCAGTGGTTTCTGGATATTTGGCCTCCTTTTTTGTTCCTTTATTTTGCTGTTTTTGATGTTATAAAACACAATGCTAAGAACCTAACCCTATTAGTGAGACATTTTAATTTTTTTTGTTTTTGTTTTTTTGTTTCTGTTTTTGTTTTTTTTTGAGGCGGAGTTTCGCTCTTATTACCCAGGCTGGAGTGCAATGGCGTGATCTCGGCTCACCGCAACCTCCGCCTCCTGGGTTCAGGCAATTCTCCTGCCTCAGCCTCCTGAGTAGCTGGGATTACAGGCATGTGCCACCATGCCCAGCTCATTTTTTGGATTTTTAATAGAAACGGGGTTTCACCATGTTAACCAGGATGGTCTCGATCTCTTGACCTCGTGATCCACCTGCCTCGGCCTCCCAAAGTGCTGGGATTACAGGCTTGAGCCACCGCGCCCGGCCCATTTTAATTTATTTTAACATCATACTGTATGTCACGTAGAATGGAAAGCTAGTGGACACCCTTTAATACTGATATTTGGTAGAAAAAATTTTCCTCTACTAAGTTGAATTCAAATTGGGGGCCTGCAAGTTAACTGATACTGGACAGGTTAACTGGAGAAAAGACAAAGTTTATTCAGGAGCACTCAATAATCAGTAACTCTGAAGAGTTGACTGGGTTATAGAAGTAAGCGGTTATGCCTCTTGCTGTGGCATACCCCTGTAATGTCAGCACTTTGGGAGGCTGAAGTGGGTGGATTGCTTGAGCTCAGGAGTTCAAGACCAGCCTGGGTGCATGGTAAAACTCTGTATCTGTCCAAAAAATTACAAAAATTATCCAAACGTGGTGGCATGATCCTGTAGTCCTAGCTACTCAGGAGCCTGAGGTGGGAGGCAGAGGTTGCAGTGAGCCAAGATGGTACCACTGCAGCCTGGGCAACAGAGCAAGACCCTGTCTCCAAAGCAAAACAAAACAAAAAGAAGTCAGGGGTTATATACCGGCTTAACAAAAAGGGGTAGTTTAGGGAGTCAAAGTACAGAAGGATCTTATTTACACAATTTTTTTGTTATGTCTCAGTGTCCAGTGTCAGTCATCTCCCTCCTGTGGACCCTCCTGGAGGTGTGGAAGGGTTGTGACAACTGCCTCAGTAAAGCTCTGCTTTAGTCAGATAAAAGAAATATAAGATTTCATTCTGCATCTGCTGTTGGATTTTTGGGCCCTTCACTGATTTTTTTTTTTTAATATTTGTATGTAGTCTGATGTTTTTCAGTGTATTTTCATGTACTTCATTTTATTCTCATAGGACTTTTCAGGTAGACAGGGCAAATACTATTAACCCATTTCACAGGTCAGGAAACTGAGGTTCAGAGAGGTTAAGTATTTGTTCAGGGCCACACAACTAGTAACAGAGCCAAAATAAGAATTTCATGTATTCACCATTTCTCACTATACCTTTGGGGTCCAATTTGAGTACTTATAAATTGTATAATCTATTGTCAGTCTACAAGTCCTTTAAAGTGCTATGGTTGAGTAATATTTTATTTGTTTTTGTAGGAGAAGATGATATCAACTGGTTCATCAGTGATAAAGACATTGAGGTAAAATCAAATTATTTTTAAAATTTAGAATAATAATTTCCTTTGCTTCATAATTTATTATAACTTTTGAAACAAACTTAAATGGCTTATAAGAAAATATTTGATTTTAGCATATCAGTGATTTAACTCTTCAGAAAGTTGGTTCAGCCTTGATTTTTGTGAATGAGTCAATAGCTGTAATCATCCAGTCCCCTTTCCCTTTCTGTTTCTGCTCTCCTGTGGTGAGTCCTCTTAGCCCATGTGGCCTGGTACCACTAAAAAGATCAACACCGGAAATAACTGCTGCTTCAGTGTAAGGAAATGGTTAGTCTATTTTTAGGATGTGGCAGGTGTTTTTCTTTGTCAATTATTAGCCTTAATTATGGCAAATATTACAAAAAGAATAATTTTATAAATTGGTTTTGGAAGATAGCTAGATAATTGTATTTACTTGTGGTCTACCTGGCCAGTTCAGCAAAATAACAAATAAAAGACTAAAACTTTTTTAAAGATGGAATTCAATCAGACAAGCTAAAGCATGATTGGGATTTACAATTCCTCTTTAGATATTCCATATGGGCCGGGCGCGTTGGCTCAAGCCTGTAATCCCAGCACTTTGGGAGGCCGAGGCGGGTGGATCACGAGGTCGAGAGATCGAGACCATCCTGGTCAACGTGGTGAAACCCCGTCTCTACTAAAAATACAAAAAATTAGCTGGGCATGGTGGTGCGTGCCTGTAGTCCCAGCTACTCAGGAGGCTGAGGCAGGAGAATTGCTTGAACCCAGGAGGCGGAGGTTGCGGTGAGCCGAGATCGCGCCATTGCACTCCAGCCTGGGTAACAAGAGCAACACTCTGTCTCAAAAAAAAAAAAAAAAAAAAAAAAGATATTCCATATGATATGCATTGCTAGTATTCTCTTACCAGATCCTAGATTTTATGTTAGAATATGGGACAGGTAGTATTGGGTCATTGTGTAGGCAGAATGAATCTTTTTTTTTTTTTTTTTTTTTTATTTGAGACGGAGTTTCGCTCTTGTTACCCAGGCTGGAGTGCAATGGTGCGATCTCGGCTCACCGCAACCTCCGCCTCCTGGGTTCAGGCAATTCTCCTGCCTCAGCCTCCTGAGTAGCTGGGATTACAGGCACGTGCCACCATGCCCAGCTAATTTTTTGTATTTTTAGTAGAGACGGGGTTTCACCATGTTGACCAGGTTGGTCTCGATCTCTCGACCTTGTGATCCACCCGCCTCGGCCTCCCCAAGTGCTGGGATTACAGGCTTGAGCCACCGCGCCCGGCCCCAAGAATAAATCTTAAAGGGACTCCACTGGAAGGAAATTATCTCATTCCTTTATAGAAATTATCACCTAGTCTTGTGGGCAGTAACCCTGTACTGTTCAAAAGAAAGGATCTATTTGGTAGCTATTATAACTTTACAAAAGACAAAGTCATAAAAACACCATTCCCTAACTCAAAATTTAAGCATGCCTCTCATTCAGCAGGCAGGAGGGCAGACAAAAAGCACTAGAGTTACATTTATGGCACCTCCTTTTTATGTTTTTCTACCTCTTTTTAAGAGAACAAGAAAGATCATGAAGTTCTTCTGTGGCTAGGTTCTAAGTTAAACAGATATAACTATTAAGTCTCTTGCTTTATCTAGGTAATGCAACTGACTTGAAGCTTAATGTATCTTTACTCACTTATAGTTGTCTTTAACAAGAGTAGTAGATGGTTTTTATTCAGCAGTGAAACTTTTTTTTTTAATTCTTGATTTTTTTTTTTCTCTTAGGCCCAGATAGCTAATAACCGATCACCTGGAAGATGGACCCAGCGATATTATTCAGCCAACAAAAACATTATCTGTAGAAACTGTGGCAAACGTGGTCATTTATCAAAAAACTGCCCCTTACCACCAGTACGTGAAATATGCCTTGCTCCTTTCCACATTTGTAAAATCAAAATCTCAAGGTTGAAACCCTATAACCTTAGAATTCAAATCTTTTTATAATATGTGTGTTAAATTTCATGTAGCTTACAGCCTAGTGTAGGAGAAATAATAATAAATTTAGAGTCAGAAAAATGTGGAATCATTTTACCTTCTCATTATTAGTTGTATGGGCAAATCATTTAACCCTCTGTGCTTCTTATTTTTTTGTCTATAACATGAAAAGATTGAATCAGATGATTCCTGAGACCCTTCTCACTTGTAAACCTTCTACTTCATAAGCACGCTTATTTCATTGTGAGATGATTTTTATTCTTAGAAAATTATAATTTGGGACATTTAAAAATATTTATTGATGTAAGTTACATTAAGCAGGCACATCGGCCTCTGGAAAAACACAGAACTGAAAATCTTAGACATTCCCTTACTAGATAATAAGTTCTTAACAAACATTTATTCCATTACCTCCTAACTCTTCCAAATTACTGCTTTTCAAATAGTCAGACTGCTCTCATGTTCCTTTTTTGTTTTTACTTCTCCGGACAAAACAGCTTCTTCTGTATGTGTTCTTCCTACGACTCAGCCTCTAGGTATCCCCCTCATTCTACTTTCCCTGTTACATACCTTTCGCTTTGTCAGTATTCCTATAAGAAGAGGCATAAAGAATAAATGCCAGCTGCTAGTATGTACAGACTAAGCCTTTTTGACAAACAATATACATACAGTGCTTTGGACATTGTGTTATTTTACAGTTGTGCTCAAGATTCAACCTTTATTGGGATCTCAAATTAAAAAGTTTTTATTATGGGATTATAATGAAAAAGAAGTATTAATCTTCTACCTTTGAGACTGAACAGATTTTATGATTTTCTGCCACTTAGAAAGTTCGTAGCTGCTTCCTGTGCTCTGAGAAAGGACACCTCCTATATGCCTGTCCAGCCCCACTTTGCGAATACTGTCCTGTGCCTAAGATGTTGGACCACTCATGTATTTTCAGACGTTCCTGGGATAAACAGTGTGACCGATGTCATATGCTAGGCCACTATACAGACGTGAGTATCCTGCATATAACTAATTTGTCAGGCTTTGGGGGTAGTGTCCAAGTTTGTAACTAATGTGCAAGTTTATAACTATCGGTCAGCATACCTAAAAGAATGTTTACTCTGTGGTATATAGAATGATAGTCATGTCCCTTTTGTCACTGAAGATGTATATAAGGCAGTGCTCTAAATATGAGGGTAAGGAGCCTACTGAATCAGGAGACAGCATCAAGAGATAGCATTAACAAATATTTTAAGCCCATTCTAGCCCTCTCTCTTGATGCGCTCACTAAGTAAAGGCTGAATTTAAAGAGGTATATAATAAATAGCATGGAAATTTTGTGTAGATATTTATGCATATTTATTTATTTTTATTTTATTTATTTATTGAAACAGAATCTCGCTCTGTCGCCCAGGCTGGAGTGCAGTGGTACAATCTGAACTCACTGCAACCTCTGCCTCCCAGGTTCAAGCGATTCTCCTGCCTCAGTCTCCAGAGTATCTGGGACTACAGGTGCATGCCAACACGCCTGGCTAACTTTTGTATTTTTAGTAGAGGTTGGGTTTCAACATGTTAGCTAGGCTGGTCTTGAACTCTTTACTTCAAGTGATCTGCCTGCCTCGCCTCCCAAAGTGCTGGGATTACAGGCGTGAGCCACCGCACCTGACCTGTTTATGCATATTTAAATGAAAATATATGCACAATTAGCAGTTATATACAAATGTTTATAGGAAGCCTGTTTTGATGCTTCATTTTCTTTTTTTTTTTTTTTGAGACGGAGTCTCGCTGTCACCCAGGCTGGAGTGCAGTGGCACGATCTCAGCCCACTGCAACTCTTGTCTCCCAGGTTCAAGCAATTCTCCTGCCTCAGCCTTTCGAGTAGCTGGGATTACAGCCGTCTGCCAGCATGCCCAGCTAATTTTTGTATTTTTAGTAGAGATGGGGTTTCACCATTATCAGGCTGGTCTCAAACCCCTGACCTCAGGTGATCCACTCACCTTGGCCTCCCAAAGTGCTGAGATTACAGGTGTGAACCACCGCACCCAGCCTGATTCTTATTAATGGTTTTGCTGGTATAATAGTTTAAGGAAAGCACAAGGCAGCCATTACTTTAAATTGCAGCATATTAAAAATACTGTTTTGGACATCATTGTATTGTTGTGAACGTGTATGGAGTTTAGTAACAATTTCAAAGACCGACAGGCTATTGAAATAAGTCGATACAGCTTTGATATGGAATATGTAGTTTTCTATATTCAGTTTACCCTAACTCCTAATGAATGTCTCATTACAAGTGTCATTTTAGCTCTTAATTGCATTTCTTACTATTTAGTAGCATATGTTTACTTTATATTAACAGCTAGTCAGTACAAAGTCATTTTTCATCCTCATAGCTAAGTGGCAATCCTAATTGGTTTAAGGAATATTTATGAAAGATGTAGCTCTCATTCTCTTCGTTCAAGTATTACTTATCTATTTTTTTAAATAATGAAAGTTTTCCCTTTAATATGTACTTCCCCAAAGACGATACGAAAGCAGAAAGATTTTTCTAATTGTATTTATATTGAAATATACCATTAGCCCTTTTTAATGCTTGTCTGAAATGCACCTATAATCTTTTGCTCAGTAAATTAGCATGGCTTTCTATTGAAATGAATTTCAGATTAAAACAGATAGGAGTATGCGTGTTTGGTATATATATGTGTTTCTTATGTAAATAATATGAGAATTATTGATTGTAATTCCACCAGTAAATTTATATTTAAATTGTTACCCATTTTTTAAATAAACAGTGGTGCATTTAATAATGTTTTGGTAAGCCATATTCTATAAATGGAATTGTGAAATTAAAAGACATGTACACTTATGTCTTGGTAAATATTGTCAAATTGCTCTTCTAAAAGATTGTACCAATGTATCCATCTACCTGTAGTGTTAAGAGAAGTGAGCACTGCACTCATTAACGTTAAGTATTATCAGTCTTTAAAATGCTTGGCTAATCAGACCAAAAAATGGTATTTTATTGTTTTAATTTGTATTTCTTTGGTTATTAATAAGGTGGTATATGGTTAATTAATTTGAATACTCTGTTCTCAAGGCTAGATATAGAGAAGAAGTTGTCATTTTATTCCAAAGTACTTTAATCTTATTTTTCAATGTTTACCAAGTCTTAAAAATGATAAATCCTGAATTGTCCCAGCATTATGTTGTTACCTGCATTAAGTTCTCAATTATAATTTTCTTTCTTTCTTTCTTTTTTTTTTTTTTTGAGATGGAGTCTCACTTGTCATCCAGGCTGGAGTGCACTGGTGAGATCTCAGCTCACTGTAATCTCTGCCTCCCAGGTATAAGTGATTCTCCTGCCTTGGCCTCCTGTGTAGCTGGGACTACAGGCGTATGCTGCCACGCCCCCGCTAATTTTTTGTATTTTCAGTAGAGATCGGATTTCACCATGTTAGCCAGGATGATCTTGATCTCCTCACCATGTGATCTGCCTGCCTCAGCCTCTCAAAGTTGTCAGTTATAATTTTCTTAGCAAGATTTTCTAGTTTGGCAGTTATCTTTAATAACATCTGTTTTTCTGTTTTGTTTTGGTTTGTTTTTACTGTTTTCTTACAAAGAGCTCTTACAAGTATGGTCTTATTTCCCTGTGATAGCAGGAGGGAGTAAGACATGATCATAGGCAGTTTTTTTTTTTGTTTTTTTTTTGAGATGGAGTTTCACTGTTGTTACCCAGGCTGGAGTGCAATGGCGTGATCTCGGCTCACCGCAACCTCCGCCTCCTGGGTTCAGGCAATTCTCCTACCTCAGCCTCCTGAGTAGCTAGGATTACAGGCACGTGCCACCATGCCCAGCTAATGTTTTGTATTTTTAGTAGAGATGGGGTTTCACCTATTTGACCAGGATGGTCTCGATCTCTTGAGCTCGTGATCCACCCGCTTCGGCCTCCCAAAGTGCTGGGATTACAGGCTTGAGCGACTGCGCCCGGCCCATAGGCAGTTTTTAAATGCAAGAAACAGTTCTGCAGAGCAGTTAGAAATTACTTATAAAAGGTTATATAATAATCTGTGAGTTACTTCTTTAGGCCATTCCTCTTAACTTCTTAATTTTGGCCTCTAATGGGGTTAAGATCATAGTGTGCTCCTGTAATATCAGCTACTCAGGAGGCCAAGGCAGGAGGATCACTTGATCCCAGTAGTTTAAAATCAGCCTGGGAGGCCAGGTGTGGTGGCTCATGCCTGTAATCCCAGCACTTTGGGAAGCCAAGGCAGGTGGACGATGAGGTCAAGAGACCGAGACCATCTTGGCCAATATAATGAAACCCCGTCTCTACTAAAAATACAAAAATTAGCTGGGCATGGTGGCACATGCCAGTAGTCCCAGCTACTTGGGAGGCTGAGGCAGGAGAATTGCTTGAACCCAGGAAGCAGAGGTTGCAGTGAGCCAAGATCGTGCCACTGCACTCCATTCTGGCAACAGAGTGAGACTCCATCTCCAAATATATATATATATGCCTGGGCAACATAATGAGAGCCCATGTCAAAAAATAAAATAAAATAGGATTAGGCTGTGACCAGCTTCAGAGAAGGCAGTTCTCTTCTCCAAATCTACCAATGTATATGATTTTTGTTGTAATTACATGCTGAAGGTTCTGGATGCTGGTCTTTGTAGCCTACACACCTGGTATAGTATTCACTCACAGCCCAGTCAAGCCTGGGCTCTACTGACTCCTTGTGGCGAGGCTCATAGTCCTTCCACCACCTCAGAAACTTCATGAGAATGCACATGTTAGCAGAGTCATTCTGACCCCATGTTGTTGGAACTGTACATCCTTTAGGTCTGTCTTGAAATCTAGGCCTCCACAGAACATTTCTTTCCTCTGCAGCTCTATCAAATGCTTTCTTCTCATCTTCTATGACCCTGAATTAAGGGATATCAGCCTCTTTCTCACAGGCCATGGCTGCTTTTAAATCATGGCTCAACCCTATTTGTATACATATCTTTGGTTTATTTAAGGCTTATACCCTCTGGCAATACTATCCTCTATCTTTCCTTGTCATTTTCATTTTCCCACCTACTAGACTTTCTGCTCGTTCACAGGGGATTTTTGAAACCCCCAGTAACTATAGATGCTCTAACCTTTTATAAATTGATGATATAGAGAAATTTCCAAGGCTGGGCACGGTGGCTTAATGCCTGTAATCCCAGCACTTTAGAAGTCCAAAGTAGGCAGATCACTTGAAGCCACAAGTTTTAGGCCAGCCTGGTCAACATGGCAAAACCCTGTCTCTACTAAAAATACAAAAGTTAGCTGAGTGTGCTAGTGCACACCTGTAATTCCAGCTCCTGGAAAGGTTGAGGCATGAGAATTGCTTGAACACAGGACGCAGAGAGTTCAGTGAGCCAAGATTGCACCACTGTACTCCAGCCTAGGTGACAAGAGTAAGACTGTTTCCCCTACAATAAAAGGAAAAAAACTTGCCCTTTTACTTTACATATTTCCATAGTCACACACCTAGACCTCTGTTTTGCCAGATTACCAGATACATGTATGCAAAGAGAGTTTGTAATGTAAACTGATAAGTCATATTCAAATCCTTTCTGTAATGAAAAGCTCTTTCCTAAAATTCTGTTGGAAATTCCTCATTGGTTAACTACATCTGTAAAAGTATTTGGTTGAAATTCTAGAGTTTCATGAGATGAAGGATAAAAAGGTAGCTCAAGGCCTACTAAAGTCAACCTGCATCGTTAGTGCCTTTCAGAAGACAAGAGCCTGGAGTGTGGAAAGAATCCTATTTATAAATCTCCTGTAGTTTCCTCCCTTGCCAACAATTTTTAAATGTACAGAGAATGTTAAAATGTCTGTATAAATTTAGCTTGCACAGAGTCCTATTCTGTGAGCTATATCTGACATTTCCAAGATAACAACAGCCATACATAATTGTCTGTTTACTGTGCTTGAGGAGTGCTTCATTCATCACTGTGTCCTTAGCATATAGTAGGTGTTCAGTAGATTGAATCCTGACAAACAGGACATGACTTGTAGGTACTATTTATTACTTCTGTTTTACAAACTAAAAACTGAGAAACTGCAAGGTTAGTAAGTTTTGTCCAAGATGTAAAAGCTAAAATGATGCTATACTGTATGAATATATGTGGAGAAAGCTTACATTTCAGCAGTCTAGGAATCATCAGTTTATCTCCTGCTCAGAGTATCTCTCAACTTTCTTAAATATGCAGATATTGAAGATCTAATAAGCAACTTTGATATAAAACCCATGACACTGTGGGCAACATAGTGAGATCCCCCTGCTCTTTGCCAAAAAAAAAAATTAAAAAATTAGCCAGGCAGGGTTTTTTTGTAGCTTGTAGTGCCAGCTACTCTGGAGGCTGAGGTGGAAGGATTGCTTGAGCCCAGGAGATTGAGGCTGCAGTGAGCTGTGATCACATCACTGCACTGTAGCCTGAGTGAAAGTAAGATTGTCTCTCTTTAAAAAAAAAAAAAAAAAAAAAAAAATCAATATATTAAACACCTGAAGAAAAATATTTTCCAAACAAAAATAAATTTTACTTTAGGTTTTCAGCTCTTTAAAAAACCTCTAAGGATTAAGAAAGCAGTATAGAATGTTGATTTTCAGACACAGAGCCAATTCTGTGATGCCATGGAGCTTTACTGCTCACAAGAGAACATTGCAGCTTCAGCAATCTTTATTAATTGTTCAGAATGCCACTCTTTTTTATTAAAGTGTAATGACTGAGTCAGTCAGTGTCAGATATAATCAAAACCCAAGCCTCCTAAATTTTCTCCCTTTATTCAGCAATTTTTTTCTAAAATTCCCTGCTCAGTGTTTTACCCCAGTCCATGCTAAATAACTTTTAAAGTCTGATTTTTTAATACAGTGGGAGGAAATAATTCTTTTTTTTTTTTTTTTTTTTTTTTTTTTACTTTTCTTCCCAGGAAGGGAGAAAATGATTCATAGAACATATATTACTTGATTCCTTTATTTATTTCTTTATTTATTTGATACAGAGTCTCACTCTACCATCCACACTAGAGTACAGAGTTGAGATCTCAGCTCACTGCAACCTATGCCTCTGGGTTCGAGTGATTCACCTGCCTCTGCCTCCCAAGTAGTTGAGATTACAGGCGCGAGCCACCACACCCTGCTAATTTTTGTCTTTTTTTTTTTTTTTTTTTTTTTTTGTAAAAGTGGGGTTTCACAGTGTTGGTCATGCCAATCTTGAACCCCTGACCTCAGGTGATCTGCCCGCCTTGGCCTCTCAGGCGTCGTACCCAGCCTTTTTAGCTTTTTGATGCCAAAAAATTGTTCCCTTCTTAGCCATATATGACCATACTTTTGACAGTACAAAAGTTTATTTTAAGGAGAACTCAATATAAACTGTATAGTCTTTAACATACACATGAATGCTCAATGATGTTTCTTCAATAAATGTATATGTAAAACTGAAAACTAATGCCTCTTATTTAAATTTTTATTAAGCTTGAAGATTTCTAGCAGGAAATTCAAAGCATCTAGTATAAATCATTTCATATTTGTCAAATCCAGAATGTACAGTTACTAGAGCACTATTTTTGTAAATGCAGTTATTTAGGAAACAGTCATTCATTTTATTTTTAGTCTACTCCAAGGAGCACTGAGTAGTATTCATAGACTTCCTCCACTTATCCTTTTCACAGTCTTACTCAGATATGACTGGCCAGAAATAAGACTGGCTGAAACATAATTATTGAGCTGAATAACCAAGCCACAATTTGAATTAAAGACTTGCGTGATTCAAATATTTTGTGTAATGGTGCTTCTACATTTACTCAAAAACATCTCCAGTGTTCTACCACACAAATAAACTTTCTACATTTCTTCATTTAGGGAAAATTTTCTGGTTGCCTCTTATATGCTAGATAGTATTCCAAGTACTAGGGGAAAAAACGATGACATCATCCCTGCCCTTGAGGAACTCAGAGTATAATAGGAAAGACGGGTGTGTTAAGAACAGTGTAAAATGTAATAGCAAAGTACATCAGGGTGGTGATAATTAAATAAAAGAGTATCAAAAGACCCTAAACTTAGTGACTTGCAGATAATGCATACCTAGAAAAAGTAGAAAGTATGACATAGACCTAAGAAGGGAACTAAGTAGCTGTGTCCTTTAATTTTGTGATAATTGTAGATTCACATGCAGTTTTAAAAAATAACATAGAGGGCTGGGCTCAGTAGCTCATGCCAGTAACCACAGCCCAGCCCTGTGGGAGGCCAAATCAAGAAGATTGCCTGAGGCCAGGAGTTTGAGACCAGCCTAGGCAATATAGTGAGACCTTGTATCTACCCAAAAAAAAGTTTAAGAAATGATAAAATTAAGATTCAGATAGCAAATAATTACAAACTAATTTCCCTGATGACCTTATTTGATGTTAAGAGAAAACACTGATACATTCAGATCTACTTAATGAAAATGAGAATGCCTAAATAAAAATAAGTAAGTACAGGCCGGGTGCGGTGGCTCAAGCCTGTAATCTCAGCACTTTGGGAGGCCGAGGCAGGTGGATCACGAGGTCGAGAGATCGAGACCATCCTGGTCAACATGGTGAAACCCCGTCTCTACTAAAAATACTAAAAATTAGCTGGGCATGGTGGCGCGTGCCTGTAATCCCAGCTACTCAGGAGGCTGAGGCAGGAGAATTGCCTGAACACAGGAGGCGGAGGTTGCGGTGAGCCGAGATGGCGCCATTGCACCCCAGCCTGGGCAACAAGAGCGAAACTCCGCCTCGAAAAAAAAAAAAGGAAAAAAAAAATAAGTAAGTACAAATTAAAATGTCCCCACCCTAACAAAGTAACTTGGATGTATAAAATCACAATGCGAGGAAGAAATAAAGGGGATAATTTTGAAAATAAAAATTCATTTCTGAATAAACTAAAATGCTAGAATGATTGTGATAGATTGATATGTACCTTCAGTTAAATAGGTAGTTTTGCTGACAGTGGTGCTTTACACCTACATTTGAGATTAAAGAGGAAAATCATACTTTATTTAGATATATGTACTTTGTTCCACCCACTTTTCTCAACATTTTAATGTTATTTAAAGATAATATTGGACCAAGAGAGCAGACTGCAGTTGATTGATAGTCTTACAAAATTGTTGTATAGGCTTACAAAATGTTTATTTAACTGAGAGATCAGACTACTCCAAGAAAGTTAAGTAGATTTCTATGCATAAAGGTCTCTTCCTATCCTCTTGATCTACACAAAACTCACCATAACATTAGTGAAAATTACATACATGTTCATTGTTAAAGGAGTAAATCCCAAAATCATGAATTAATAAACTGTTACCAAACCACCTAATAAATGAATAATAGAAATTTTTCATTGTTACAAATGTATGCAGCCTTATGTAAATAATTATGTTCTACATTTTAAACTTGAAGGCGTATGATGCGGTTTGGCTCTATGTCCCCACTTAAATCTCATGTTGAATTGTAATTCCCAATGTTGGGGGAGGGACCTGGTGGGAGGTGATTAGATCATGGCGGCAAATTTCCCCCATGTTGTTCCTGCAATAGTGAGTTCTCATGAGATCTGATGGCTTAAAAGGGTATGTCACCCTGCCTCTCGCTTGCTCTCTTTCTCTCCTAACACCATGTGAAGGTGATTGCTTCCCCTTCAACTTCCACCATGATTGTAAGTTCCCTGAGGCCTACTCAGCCATGCTTCCTGTTAAGACTATGGAACTGTCAGTCAGTTAAACCTCTTTTCTTCATAAATTACTCCAGTGTTAGGTAAGGCGAAAATGGACTAATACCGTATGTAACTTAGCACATTTAAAGTTTGAAGCATCAATTCTTATTTCAAATTATACTAAATGGTTTCCTTTCTAGTCTTTTCTAACTAACCTGAATATTTCTCCAAATTTTTCAACTCTCCCTGTAGTACATACCTCTAGTATTAGTCACTTGCAGTGGACTTAGCAGCTTACTACCAAGCTTATCTTGTCTTTATAGAAAATGTAAGAATAAGTGTGTAGAGGATAGAGTTCCCATTCTCCAGACCCTTACCTTTCATCAAAGGAAGGAAAAGATTGTCTTATTCTAGCCTGCCATTAAAAATGTTATAAGCTGTCAACATTAAGGGTTAAATAAACTTTAGTTTTTCACTGAGAATCTTAGGGCATTAAGGAATGGACTTACTCTTCAGTGTAGTCACATTTGGGAAGACTCAAGTTTCTGATATATAAAGCAGAAGACCACTAGGAATTTGTTAAATTTCAAATTCATTATATGCCTCACCTTTTAAAAAATAAATCTGGGTATAAAAGTCCATGTAGACTTGAATTTTACTATTAAATCCACTAATATGAACAAATTCTGGGGCGTAATTATCTGAGTTGTGAATTGATGGTGAAAATAAGATCCTTGTTAACAACCCCAAGGCTAAAAGATTCACTAAATCTTAAAGAATAAGGTCAGTGCTGCTGAACTTTAATAGATCCCTGGATGTGGTAGGACGTGCCTATAGTCCCAGTACATGGGAGGATGAGGCAGGAAGATCACTTGAGCCAAGGAGTTCGAGTCCAACCTGGGCAATATAGCAAGACCCAATCTCTTTTAAAAAAAAAAAAACAACTAGATTTCAGACCTTTTGAAACTCTCCCTCAAATTGTACAGCAATGAAACAATATACACAACTGGGAAAGCTTTTTGATCTCTAAAACTATTCAGAGACTTACGGGCATCTGTGTTTGCCTGCATACTAATCAATTCTATGTATGATCTTGTTTTACAACTCATTTCTATGTATGATCTTGTTGTGTTAATTCTATGTATGATCTTGTTGTATTAATGAGTTCTATGTATGATCTGTTTGAACCCAGTATCCAGTTATTCATCTTGAAAAACAACTGTTTTCCTCAGTTGTCTGCTGGTTAAGATAATTAGGCATGCTATCTAAAAGGTACACACAGTTAGTTCCCCTTGAAAACTTGCAAACGTCTTTAGAATGATTCTATTTCAGTTAAAAAAAAAAGAATAAGCTCTGTATAACCTACATGTGTATGCTTTTGTGTGTGTTTGTGTATACATATGTGTACAATGAATGATAAATGGGATAAATGGTTAACATTGGTTTTTCTCAGCAGAATGGGAATAGGTTAGAAGACAGGGCTGAGAAACACAGTTAGCTTTGCCTTTATTCATATTTTTATTGTATTGTTTCATTTGTTTTAAAAAGAGAGTAAGATAATTATGCAGGATTTCAGTTTAATAGTAAGTGTGATCTTGGTTTGTTGTATGACATTCTACCAATTGTTGCCTTGATAATAATCATAAAAGAAATACTAAACTAAGAAGTTCAAGAAACTCAAGCAAATTATATAATAAATATTATGAGCCAATTGGCCTTTTAGTTACAGAACATGAAAATAATTCTTTCTGTAATCATGGATATTAAAGGAAAACTATACCCCCTAAGAACACTAATCATTACAGTGGGATAGTTACAGATATAAAGGAAGACATGGCTCAGTTTTTAAAGTATTTCATCCAGTATTATTCTAAATTTTTACCTTTTTTAACCCATTATATTTTAGACAGGAACCAGTTCTAATGTAGCAGGAAAAAATTCTAAAGTGAGCTGCATGGTCTCAATATTAAACCCTACTCTTTTACTCTGTCATCACTCCTGCTATCCACTACTACCGCCCCTGGTTTAGGAATGCTTATATAGAACTTTTACCTTTACCTTACATTTACCTGTAGAAACTTTTTTTTTTTTAAGACAGAGTCTCCCTTTGTTGGCAGGCTGGGGCTGGAGTGCAGTGGCGCAGTCTTGGCTCAGTGCAGCCTCTGCCTCCTGGGTTCAAGCCATTCTCCTTGCATTAACCTCCCAAGTACCTGGGACTACCATGCTCAGCTAGTTTTTGTATTTTTAGTAGAGAAGGGGTTTCACCGTGTCGGCCAGGCTGGCCTTGAACTCCTAACCTCAAGTGATCTGCCCACCTCGGCCTACCAACGTGTTGGGATTACAGGCATGAACTACTGCGTTTAGCCAAGAACCTTATTCTTATAAGAATCTGGCACAATAGAAGGATCTTTTAATGGCGTAGATAACAGTGTCCAGTGATGTAAAAACATCCTTTCACAGGTCTCTGTAATTGTAACTCTTTCCCTGTTTTTAACAAACCAAAACTTGATTGTATCTCAAGTTTTCCATAAATAAGTTGATCAAAGACCTAAATAGTATTTGACAGTTACCACCTGAGCTCCCAGTACTGGCTGGATTTCACATTAGCCTTTTTTTTTTTTTTTTTTTTAAATAAACCAATAGAAATGAAAAAAATTGGAGGCATATATAAAAAATCGGTAGTTCAGAAAAAAGGAATCAGCAGTGTCTCCAAATGAAATAAATTCTTTGTAGGGAACAGGAAACGAGAAAATCTTAACTCATTCTTCACAGATAGTGTGACTAGAGAAGATAAACAAAAAGCAATGCTAAGCAAAGTGTTGAAGGAAATTATGGACAAAACAGTTCACACTCACTTGAGAAAAATACTCATAGTGAAATTTCTGAATGTCAAACAAAAATTATGCTAATATCCACAGAGAAAAACACACAAGTTAGATTCACATCAGACTTGTCCTATACAATACTAAATGCCAAAAAGTAATGGAGAAATCTCTAAAGGCTGGAAAATTCTGAGGAATAAAGATTATGCAATCTCTTGCTCATTTGTGAATTTAAGGGAAAAGTCAGAGACTAAAATTAGCATAATCTTAATCATAATAAACCAATGAAACCAAGAAAGCATAGAGTATGTGTCTGAATACTTCTTGATAATCTGTTTTTTAACTTAATATAAGTATTTTCTGGGTGCAGTGACACCTCCCTGTAATTCCAGCTACTCAGGAGGCTGAGGCAGGAGAATTGCTTGAGCTCAGGAATTCAAGACCAGCCCAGGCAACATAGTGAGACTTCATCTCAAAAAAAGACAGAAAAATTAAATAAATATAAATATAAGAGCAAGTTTTATTTTTAAAATTATAGTAATATGGATTATAGGTAATTTCAATAAAATAAAAGGTTATTTGTTTCAATAATCAGAAGAAAAATAAGTGAGACAAATGAAACTCTTATAATATAACAAACCATAGGAGAAAATGGGAACAAATATAAAAACCAAAAAGCATAAAGAATGAGAAAAATCAGACCAAGTATATCAATTATAACAAATAAACATTCTCATATTAAATTAAACACTCTTAAAGATTTAACTACCTCCCCTATGCCCCTTCCCCTAAAAAAGGTCTGTTCATCCAAAGAGACCTTTAGCAAAACTGAATGGCAGACCATGGTTTGGGAAAGATTTTCATAATATGTATGATGGCACAGTTATCTGTAATATATAAAATGCTCTTACAAATCAATATACAGAAAGGAAAATAATAATACCCAATGTTAGGGAAGCTGTACTATTAAAGTACATTTGAATGGCCTTTCTGGAATTCAGTGATGTATGGCTGCAAAGATACAGTTATAAGAATGTTTATAGCAAAGTTGTTAATAATAATGAATACCAGATGCAACCCACATATTTGATAATGAGGGTGACTTACCTAATTTACAGTATATCCATATAATGAAATTTATTCAGCCATTTCAAAAATGATATTAAAAGCCCAGTACAGTGGCTCACGCCTGTAATCCCAGCACTTTGGGTGGCCAAGATGGGTGGATCACCTGAGGTCAGCCTGGACAGCCTGGTGAAACCCCATCTCTACTAAAAACACAAAAATTAGCCGGGCTTGGTGGTGGGCGCCTGTAATCCCAGCTACTTGGGAGGCTGAGGCAGGAGAATCACTTGAACTTGGGAGGTGGAGGTTGCAGTGAGCCGAGATGGCACTGTTATACTCCAGCTTGGGTGACAAAAGCGTAACTCCATCTCAAACAAACAAAAAACTGATATAAAAGTGATACTGAAATATAAAGAAGTTACTAGTACATTAAGTGAAATGCACAGTTTACAAAACCATATGTAAAGTAAAATCCTGTTTCTGTATAAATATGTGTGTATTTATATATGTAAATTTGCATAGAAAAAAGTTTGGAGTGGGCCCTGTGTGGTGGCTCACACCTGTAATGCCTGCACTTTAGGATGCCGAGGCAGGGAGATTAGTTAAGGTCAGGAGAATTGCTTCAGCTGGCCAACATGTTAAAACCCTGTCTCTACTAAAAATAAAAAAAATTAGCCAGCAATGGTGGCACACTCCTATAATCCCTGCTACTCAGGAGGCTAAAGCGGGAGAATTCCAAGTTGGAGAATGACTTGAACCCAGGAGGTGGAGGTTGCAGTGAGCCAAAATCACGTCTCTGCACTCCAAAAAAAAAAAAACATTTTGAGTAACCTATTCCAAAATTTTTTTCCCTTGATATGTCAGGAATTATAGATGTTTTATTGTTTTTGTTTTTTATTTCTATTGATCTTTATTTGCTAGTTTTATATTAGTCATTCTAATTCATATGTACTATCTATCTTATTGTATTTTTAGTTTTCATTTTCTAATCACTAATAATGTTGACTATCCTTTTATGTACTTGTCATCCTTTTTTTTTTTTTTTTTTTTAAAGACAGGGTTTCACCATGTTGGTCAGACTGGTCTTGAACTCCCGACCTCGGGTGATCCACCTGCCTTGGCCTCCAAAGTGCTTGGATTACAGGCGTGAGCCACCATGCCTGGCCTTGTCATCCTTATTCTTTGGTGAAATATTAACATCCCTTCCTAACTTTTAATGAGAGTGTTAATTTTCTTCCTATTCGGTGTTGATAGTTCTGTCTGTATTTTGGATAAGAGTCTTCTGTTGGGTATGTGATTTCAGAATATTTTTTCCAGTTCTTAATTTGTCTTTTTATTTTGTTGACAGCTCTCAGACACAGCAGAAGTTTTTAAATTTAATGAAATCTAACTTAGACATTTGAACTCTTTACCCAAACTCAGATCATAGAGTTTTTTGTTTTTGTTTTGGGTTTTGAGACAGGGTTTTGCTCTGTCCCCCAGGCTGGAGTGCAGTATTGCAGTTGTCAGCTCACTGCAACCTCCACTTCTCAGGCTTAAGTGACCCTCCCACCTTAGCCTCCTGAGTTGTTGGAACTATAGGCGCATGCCACCATACTTGTCTAATTTTCGTATTTTTTATAGAATTGAGGTTTCACCTTGTTGCCCTGGCTGGTCTCGAACTCCGGACTCAAGCGATCTGCTTGCCTTGCCCTCAAGTGCTGATATTATAGGTGTGAGCCACCATGGCCAGCCAGAAGATTTTTCTCCTGTGTATTCTTTCAGATGTTTTTCCTTTGATATTTAGATCTGCTTTCTATTTTGAGTTAAACTTTGTATAATATGAGGTTTAGATCAAGGTTCTTTTTTTTTTCCTTTACATGTGGTTGACCAATTGTTCTAACGCCATTTGTTGAAAAGACTTTCCATTCTTAAGTGAATTGATTTTGCATCTTTGTCAAAGATCAATTGGCCATATTTACATGGATTGATTCCTGGGCTCTATTTTGTTGCACTGATGTATGTGTATGTTTTATTGCCAATGCCATATGGTCTTGATTACTATAGTTTCATAGTAAGGCTTAAAATCAAGTAGTGTGATTCCTTAAACTTTTGGGTTTTTTGTGTTTTGGGATTTTTTTGAGACAGAGTCTCACTCTGTTGCCCAGGCTGGAGTGCAGTGGCACCATAGACATGATGATTTATATTTTTAGTAGAGACGAGATTTCACCATGTTGGCCAGGCTGGTCTTGAACTCCTGACTTTAGGTGATCTGCCTGCCTCAGCTTCCTAAAGTGCTGGGATTATAGACGTGAGCCACCGTGCCTGGCCAACTTTTGTTATTTTTTACAAAATAAATTTTGCTGTCCTAATTCCTTTCCCCTTTCATATAAATTCTAAAATCAACTTGTCCGTACTTACAATAAATTCTGATCGAATTTTGATTACAGTTGTGTACAGTCCATAAATCACTGTGGGGACAGTTGACTCCACTGTATTGAGTCTTCCAGTCCATGAACATGGTATGTCTCTTTGTTTATTTATATTTCCTTTAGTTTTCTGTATCAGAATTTTGTAGTTTTCACTATACACATCCTCTACATAGTTAGATTTATATGTATTTAAGAATTATAAGTACTTTGCTTTTCTTGGAATTATAGAAAAAGGTATTGTCTTACCACAACATCAAACCTAAGGATGATTATTTGTATATCTGACATATCCTGGATGCTATTAAAATCTTGGGAGAAGAGGAAAAGGAAATTTCTCCAAGAGCATTTCATGAGATTTAGAACTGGGTGACAGGGCATGATTGTAAATAGAAGGAGTTTAATGTAGTTAACTAAGATAAATTAGGATTGCTTTTGGTGGTTTTAAACAATTTGCTCTGTTAGGTATTTGTTATTTATGATGGACTTTGTATAATTGGTTGTTTTTCTTTCTTTCTCTGTCTCTTTCCTTTTAATTAGAGGTGGGGTCTCTCTGTTACCCTTGCTGGTCTCTAACTCCTGTCCTGAAGTGATCCCCCCACCTCAGTGTCCCAAAGTGCTGGGATTATGGAAATGAACTGCTGTTCCTGCCCTATAAAAGTAGAGTCCTAAACTTTCACTTTAAAATTATTTTACCAGTTTGGGTGCCATGGCTCATGCCTGTAATTTCAGCCCATTGGGAGGCCAAGGTGAAAGGATTGCTTGGAGCCAGAAGTTTGAAACCAGCCTAAGAACCATAGTGAGACTCCATCTCTAGAAAAAAAAAAAAAAAAAAACGAAAACTTAGCCAAGCACTGTAGGCCATGCCTGTAGTCCTAGCTACTCTGGAGGTTGAGGTTGGAGGATCCTGCTTGAGCCCAGGGGATCAGGATTTCAGTGAGCTATGATCACACCACAGTATTCTAGCCTGGGCAACAGAGTAAAACTCTGTCTCTAAATAAATAAAAATAAATAAAATAAAATACAGTGAAACTAATTTACCTTTAGTTTACCTCTTATGAGTCTAGTTCAAAATGTCTAGATCTTGCTAGTGGACTTAAACAGTTGCGTATAGAACTCTTGCAGACTTAGTTTACAATTTTCTCAGTGTCAGTGCTCAGATATTATTCCAATACCAAAGGGACAATGAAATCACTCATGGCAGTTGTACTGGAGGGATGCCATCAACATAAGTTTTTATTTTTGTTTTTCAGGGGATTTTTGTTTGTTTTTAAGAAATGTGAAAAAAAAAGAAAAGAAAAGAAATGGGATATCTGAGTGAGGTGAAAGTTATGAAGACAGGAGCTCAGAAAGAATTAAGGTACTAGAAAGCAGGAAATAAGACCTTTTTTCCGTCCATTGTGCACATGGACTATGTATTCACTATCAAACCAGCTAGATGGATTCCCAGAATTATAGAGATCTACCTCTACATGTTTCTTCTCCCTGGTTTCCACTTACCCAGTCCTCAGGTCTGGTTTGAAGGTAATGAATTATATCAATTCATTGTTAACAGTCAGTTGCAGATTGAACTCCTTGTTCTACTCCTTCCCTCTTTCTTACTACTGCCTTGACTAATCTTAAAACCCCCCAAAAAGAGGAAGAAAGGCTAGTAAGGAAGCTGGGGCCATTATTGTTTAAGCATAGATAAAAGGAATCCATAAGTTTGAGTAGATTAAAGAAAGTTGCCTCAACTTTCACAACGGTGTAGATTACTTTTCTTTTTCATCAGTGACCAAGATATTTTATGATTTTTGTATTCCAGAATTTTAATATAAAATAGGACATCAAGATTATCTGATCCAGTATTTTTTGTTTTAACAACTAAAAACATTGAGTAGACTTCAGCTGAATGTAAAAATAGGTACATTGCACATAGTAAATACTTATTGATGTTTCTGAGTTTGTTTTGAAGAAGGCAGCCACAAGCAGCTATTTTCTAATAAAATCTGTATTTTATTTTGTTCATTTTTGTTTTTTTCTTCTATTATGTCTTTATCAACAGCCCACCTAAACTACGAATTTCTTCTAGGTTTGGGCACATCCAAGAATTGACCTTGGTACAGTAGGCTCATCTGTTACAGCTACTTTATTGTTGCCCATTTTTCCATTATTTATTTCTGTGTCAGAACTATGGTAGTGCCAAATCGATGTTGTCATAACAATAATTATACAATGGAGCACTTGCTATATGTCAGGCATTGCTCTAAAGACTTTATACTTATCCGCCCCT